>NC_134702.1:220338990-220438990 GCF_043290135.1 Rhipicephalus microplus
TCATTTATGTGGTACACCTGGAGTGTTGTTTACTTGTACTTGGCGAGATAGTGCATGGATTGCTCGGTGGCTTAAGGCCATCGAGCAATTATTTTTTTAGCCACAGTCGTTAATTAAAGGCGAGTGCTTGGCTTTGCACAGCCCACCAAAACGTCTATTACAACGTACGCGGCATCCGTAAGCGCTGTAGCAGACGCTCGCGGAACTGAAACTTAGATGCAGCAAATCATTGGCTATCATCGTATACTCTTGATGCTAGACGCTTTGCGTGCTACCTTGATATTATCGGCACACACTTCTTTCTTTCTTTGTCGTTTCATCGGCTATCGTGTGTCCTCCTTGCCCTCTTAAGTGCCGAATAAGTTAAATTCATACC
The DNA here is from genome assembly GCF_043290135.1 of Rhipicephalus microplus. Classification (NCBI taxonomy): domain Eukaryota; kingdom Metazoa; phylum Arthropoda; class Arachnida; order Ixodida; family Ixodidae; genus Rhipicephalus; species Rhipicephalus microplus. The sequence continues at coordinate 220,339,367 of NC_134702.1, forward strand.
CGCGCTATAGTAATCCCTCCAGATAAGAGAACTTTTGGCTAAGAAAATGCGTAGCCAAAGAGAAAGCTTTGTGAATTCGGCCCCAGAGGACTAAAAGCATACACTCCTGGAGAAGTCATCCCCCCATGGCCCTCTCACATATTCCCTAAAACCAAAACTAGCACTGATTTTGACGTAATTTTAATGGGATGCGAAGGCATCGACGGATGGCAGTAACATTGGCCTTGACCAGTCATGAGCAGGTGTCTGAGGTTCGTAAATTCAAGGGTGTGAAATGCAATCTCGGGCAATAAAGCTGTTTTAGGAGCTTGCTACGTTTGCTGGGGGGGGGGGGGGGGGTTGTCTCTCGTCGTTGCACTGGTATGTATGCTATTGCTCATTGCTGGCGCTAGAGCTGCAGCTCTGCTCTTCGTTTCAAGAGCGTTCAAGACATGCCTCTTCACCGCTCAGGCGACGCTCGCTCCATTCTCTGTACACATTACGATACCACTAGGTGACTACGCTTATATATAGCTTTGGCTCTCAGCAGGCTTCCGTTCTCTTTTGCGGACATCGACACCGCTACCCACTATGAACACTATGGAAGCCAAGGTTGATACGCGGAGGCTCACAATGCGGCTGCAGCGCCGGTTCGCCGTCAGGATTCTTCTCGAACTTACCACTACTACATCGTATAATTCTGGAACATCTGGCTCCCTACTTACGGATCACAAAGCCATTATACTAAAACGAAAACGCTCATCCGAGCCAAGTGATCCGTAATAAGCTCTGGAACGATATGTATATACTGCATTAGCATGTATATATCTGTACATAGTGCACTGATATGTAAATACTAAACATTGTGTATATAACGTGAATATATAATCACACCACAACAACTCTCGCGTGACGTCTTCATTCAATGATGATTGAACATATGTACAGAGAAGTCATGGTTTACCGAATTTATTCGCTGGAGCAAGCTCCTTCGTCTTCATTCATTTCGTGCATAGGGTGGAATTTTTTCGCACAGTTAACAGCATAGTATACATGAATGCGCATGCCACCCAGGCAAATATTTGCATTGGTAATTTTATCTTCATAAATTGCTGTCAATGCAAAGCGCCAAGAACCACTTCCTCCGTAGACGCCGAGAGGTACGGTGTTCCAGCACTCGATCTTCAGAGTGATCGTATACCAAAATACCGACCACTTATGGAATGCAATTAAGAAAAAAGTCATTGTTTTTACGCACAATTTTCAATCGATATTTCTCTTTCAAGCCGCTGAGGCCTTGTTGAAGACTGCCAGGGTGCTGGTGTCACTTTCAAAGCGCCTATCACAATGAGAGTCTCGCATTCGCTGATGGTATCACTTGCTCACAACTTCACGGTGATTGCATGTGCAGGGCACAAATATTTCACGACGCACCGGTATCTTCATTTCTACCTTCTCGATGAAAACTGATCACCTAACGAACTTACACTCATGCTCGCTCACAAGCTTCAATCTTAACTTCCTGCTACCGAACAACGCCATCGTTGTTTACCAGGACGGGAAAACGTGATATGACCAGAAAGCCAGAAAACTAGAAACAGTGAAGACAGAAAATCTTGCAAGGTGTAAGTTTCCTAATTAAAATGCCATTCGTCTTGAACTTCAAATTTATGTATTTTCATGTTACATTTTTCCTTATGCTACGCAGTATATATAAGTTAGCGCTCGTGCTCTACATGCAGAAGCGTATAAAAAAAGGGCATGCTTGGGCTTCGTAGCCTTGACTGTGTTGCCACAGAAAGTTGTCGCTGAGTATAGTAAACTAAAGACACAGCGACCGCCATTATGTAGACTTGCTGTAAGATTTTCTTGGCGAGTACACGTGCAAATTTTTTCACAACGGTCCACGCGTAAAATGCATGGCGGGCAGGAAAGATGCCCGAGTTAACTGCACGAAGTAGGCCGAGTGGTTCATGACTGCTCAACATTACTGATTCGACCGTCTTTTTGGTATAAATTTTTTCTTCTTGAAGAGTGTATTTGCTGTGGCAACTTGACTATTACCATTCATTTTGTATTTTTGTTGTTTTCGTAGGTTTTCGAAGGAACACTGACCCCAACTATTCAGCGCGACAAAATTGAGATACATTTGTGGAGACACAAATTTACAATATATCAAGTGCAAATATATATTATAACATATTTATCTTAAATGACTTTTCAATGGCATGCCGGAAAGCTGAGTGAGATGCGGAGGGCCTATTAGCACCGACGTCAACACAGTGTCAACGTAAACAAACCGACGTCATGAGTTTGCGTTGCCAGGTGAGTGCGGCGCCCGCTTGCTCGCGGTTCTGACGCCACTACTTTGCACAGTGACGTGTCTAGTGTTGTTCACATAGCCAATGGGAACCGGTCCTCTCCACCTCGGTGCTCTTTCAAACCGCAGCTACGTCTGGGCGCTGTAAACCATCGCTAAATAAATAACCGTTGCACACTCATGCAAACGTGCTTTCCAGTTGTTATAACTGGGCCACAAGCTCCCTTATGAATCAAGAAGATGCGAGGAGCCAAGTTTTGTTTCATTGCTCCTTTATTGTTGTCATACTGAATGTGTTTCAATAAGCAATTTTGTGCGCGTTAGAAACTTTACTCTCGTCCAGGACCAGAAATAACGTAGCCTGATTGTCAACTTAGTTTCAGTAGTTTTGGTAGTATATTTTAGTACTCCTCATGTGCTTAGTTATCGAGCATGCGCAAGGCAGCATAAGGACCCTGCATCATGACACTACTTTTCAGGCTAAAATAAAGCTTTGTCCAAAACACACCAGAAAAGCAGTCTTTATGTGACGGTTTAGTGCTTTTTTTAAATGTAGCTAATTGTTAAGGTTATATTAGGAAAACGCTTTCTATTCAAAGTGTAGTAAGTTCTTATTTTTTGAAAATCAAATACAGCGAGTATTTCAAGATGTAGCTGCCTTGTGTGTATCACCTATCCCTTTGTTTATTTCGAAAAACAATGTATATTGCACGGAGCATATCTGGGCTGTGAAACTCCGAAACGAAGTAAACAAGTACCGAATAGAAGGTCTCAGTGATGTCTCTGTCTTATAATGAAGTATGAAAAACTTAGTATTATCAGTTACCTGAGGTCTCAGTTATGCCTGCCTTATGAGATAAATAAATATCAACAGTATTAGCAAGCCAATTAGGTATTCTTCCTCGGTGCACTATACACATCAACAAGAGATTTATGTGAACACCACCATAAAGCTACCAACACCACAAAAGGCTTTGTTTTGGAGAATTATGAACTATGACAGTCCACATATTTATTCAGCGAACAACCAGAATCAAGTCACACAAAAGCTTTATCAATGTATTGGTGAAAGATATGTGAAAATGTTACATTCTAAGAGTGCTGCAATTAAAGCAGCAAGTCAGTGAACACCAAAATTAGCCTTTGTAGCCATATCCGCCGTATCCTCCATAGCCCCCATAGCCACCACGTCCGTATCCACTTCCCAGGCCGGAGTGGGCGAGGAGGGCTCCTCCAGCATTGACTTTGTTGACGTGGTGAACGGTTCTGACAACAAAAGCTGGCCCAGCTACCAGCTTGGCGAAGGCGGGTCCCCCGCTAAGGAGAGCAACGCTGCTGCCCACACCAACACCACCCAGGCCAGCTCCACCCAGGCCAGCTCCAGCCAGGCCGACACCACCCAGGCCAGCTCCACCCAGGCCAGCTCCAAGCAGGCCAACACCACCCAGGCCCGCTGCATTCAGGCCGACACCACCCAAGCCGACTACACCTAGGCCGGCACCATTCAAACCACCGTAGCCAAGACCTCCGTAGCCACCAGCTCCATATCCGAGGCCGCCATAGCCTGATCCAATATAACTGACCCCTCCAGCGTCCACCACTGGGGAGACGAGGTACATGGCGAATACGAGAAGCAATGCAAAAAGTTTCACCTGCAAATATAAACAAATACAAAGTATACGTGATGTACTGTTCGTGAACCGGATAACTTTGACACGACCAGCAGTAACTGTGGGTCAGCAAAAAGGTTTGAACACAACGGCGCGTACAGCAATGATAGTATCTCAAATTATTCTTCTGTTCCAGCTTATCGACAATTTAATGTAGCTGTTGACTATCACTCAAACAGAAATATACAGTGAGTTCTTTCTAAACTTTGAGATGTTGATTTTTTAATGCTTGCGACACAAATGTTCGCCCCACACATATGCATGTTGACTCGACGTATGTCTCGAGACAAAACGAAACGCGTGGTTGAACTCAAGAAAGGTGGCCACAAACAGGAAGTTAGAAGCAAATTAACACGTGACTTATATGAAGGTTGGACAGTACAGCCCAACCCACACAAAAAACTTTATAAAAACGAGGATCAATATTGAGAAATTTTGTATTCGCAGTAGATGCAAAGGAATGACTATAACAAGGTTAGAATGGCCGTGTCTGATGCAGAAATTAGAAAAACTTGACTATGCGAGTCAACAAGAATGGTGCAGCGTAATAAACAGGAGGGGGTTGTACTCCTAGTCCACCTGCCGCGCACTTCTAGCCATGGCATTCAGAAGAGTCTCTAAATTAGCATGAGGCGTTCAAGATTAGGTCAAGACGAAGATTAGGTCACCGAACTTCTAACCAGGGGGGGGGGTTTATTTTAAGGCTCTTTGGAAGTAAAGTTTGGCATTAGAAAAGATACGGCCCAATCACGCCTCATACAGAGGTTTAATAAAGAGTAGCTTTGCCAACCTAGAATTCAAACTCATGAGCTTGAATGAAATGCGATCGTGTTAGGTCGAAAGACGCTGTGGTAATGAATGCTAAGAAATGTTAAAACGTTTTGCGTGCTAACACTGACACAAGAAAGATGTCCTGCTGACACAAAGTGGTTAAGAAAACAGAATAAGAACGCTTTATATTTATTCAACTACAAACTGAAAATGAAATAAAAGATATCAACCTTGGTGTAGCGCTTCCTAATTCCCACTTAACAGAGAAAAACTTGAACTGAGTTTACAAAAGTAAGACGTAGTAATGCTGCTTCACGTTCTTGGCACAGTGTTGTGAAAGAAACCATTTCCGTTGCACAGTTCGTACATTCAGTTGAGCAGTTCGCCTTCACCGTAACCACTTTACTGATGTCTTTACATGATTCTATTGCAAGACCCTGATGACAATGATGCGTTGAAACGCTCAAAGCAACCTTATAATCAGCACAGTGATCTTCTCGGTACAAGATTGATGACGCTTTTGGTAATATTGTATCACTTTCACGCACCTAAAAACTGCTTATATTCAATGAATATTGAACTTTTGTTATGTTCATTCTTCAGGAAGTACACCTGTGTACTCTCTTCCATGAAATATACAAGTGCCTTGAGTTAACGTACTTGTGAAATTTTCGAGCATTTGAAGAGGTGCGCCTAAATTGAGACTACTAAGCTAGCAAGCTTCTTTTTGTTGTGAGGTCACTATGAAAGAAGGCGCCCTCATAATCTGGTTCGTGCATTCACTTCCAGGCAGAATCAAATTACATAAAAATAAATTTTGCATCAAGCTACAAAAACATATATGGATATCTATAAAACAAAGAAGGTAGACTAGACGTCCTTAACACTGCAATAATTCAGTTTCAGTGGTCAACAAGTGACATTGCAAAAAACTTGAAAAGTGAAATATCAAAGTTTTTTGTAAGCACTTTCGTGTGAAAGAAATAGCATTGAAGGTCACGGAAAGCAAATTTAATGTTGATTATGTTGCCTGCTTTTTAGTGCCTATATTCTAGTTGTTAATGACGAACAACGAGGCCACAATGACCACCTAGTATGCGATAGACCTTGTAGGAAACGCGAGAAATGCGTGACTCAATTTCCTAAAATAACGCTGCTGATTAGGTGCACATATTTTTGACATCAGGTCCATGCGCAATTATGATTACTTACAGCAATGAAGCTACGGTAGCTTAAGTATGCTAGCGCTTACCATGGCGGTCATTCTTCACGTTCAAAGAAACGGAGGACTACGGCGGCTGGCTGTGGATCGTCGAACCCAGTTTATATACTGACTCGGTTAAGCAGTATCGCTGAAGGGACAGAGAGTGGTGAAAGTCCATCGCGCCCGTAAAAGGGTACGTGAAGCCACAAAGCAACAAAGTAGCATGACGACATGCAGGAACTCGACGATAAGAAACCGTTATCGCGGTATCTAGCCTTACCTAACCAAAGGCTCAGCTTCTGGGCACAAAAGAAGACGTCCCCGTGCTTGTATACAGTGTGTCTCGACTACGGAAGTCACTATAGTTTCCTACTTGTGTAGCGGACTGCACAATATCACGAATCGAGTAAGGAAGTGAGACAGCTTCGATGCAATGCGGCAACGAAGATAAACCTCCGCAGTAACTAGAAAAACTAGCCACACTGATGCACCTCATTCTATCTCTGACCTGCACCACAGGACGGCAAGTGTTCTTCAAAGCGTGCTCTCACGAAGACCAGTCAATGTGGGTCGCCCGATTCTGTAGCTCATGCATTGAGCCGTGGAGGAAGCGGTATGAGAATGGAGATCTTGTCTTCAAACTCACTACAAGTACTTGCATTTGTTCACTGTGCTGTAGGCACCCAACAGTGGACAAGAGGGTGCGACGAAGCTTTTTGGGCCGCCTCAGCATTATTGGTACCAACCACTAGGGATGCTAAGAAAATGAAACGCTCGCTTAACAAAGTGACACGCTGAAGTGTCAGTGCCCTTTCTGACACGTTTTCAACGAACGCTTTCGGGCGCTTACATAATCAATCCTGACCCCCCTGCTCACAACGGAAAAAGAAAACGATATGGACATGCAAGTCCAATTTCGCTGCGTCTACTCGTTGGGCTATGCATTGGAGGACTCGATTTTGCTGTGCCTACTCGCTAGGCAGTGTGTCCTGGCGCTACCATATCAGGTCTCGTTAACTGCATTGCTGGGTGCCTATAGGAATGAAGGTCCCAACGCGAAGTCATTCGACGTTTTTTTTTCAATATTCCACCTTATGCTGCAGTGGGAATGGGAGTATTTTTTGCCACCATGACACCACGCGATAGAAAAGAACACGTATTTTGTGCATAAGAAGTGCAACATACTTATTGGACTAACGCTTTTAACGCAAAGCACGTGTGGTGAACGGCAAGTGTACGTTCTCCTCGCACAATTCGCATCCTTTTGAAAAATCGCAGGTGTTCGAAATTTCCAGAGCCTACCACTACGGCGTCTCTCATAACCACATGGTGGCTTTGGGACGTTGAACCTCACATATCAAATACTCAAATCGCATTCTTTATGTTGCTATCTAGGGACGCGAACTGTTTACATGTGCAACCATTGTGAGCCAGTACTGAGTGCTACCACTTTCGAATTGCAGCTTGTTTTCATAGATTAAGCTTTATCATGTGGAATATAATCGAAACAACTTTTTGGCGAGTTGCGAATAATACTTACCATAACATTGATTCCATATGTGGATGGATACATGTGGTCAAAAAATTTTCACAAACTTAGTGTTCTTGCATATATATATATATATATATATATATCTATATATATATATATATATATATATATATATATATATATATATATATATATATATATATATATATATATATATATATATACATATATATATATATATATGAGAGAAAGAATTGTATACCCAAGGGCTCGTTTTTTGTGCTTTGATAAAATATCAATGAGATCCAACAGACGACGCCAAGGAATGCACAGGGGAAGTCATTAGAACCAATGTAATACAAACAAGAAGAACGAAAAGTGGGTGAAGAAAATAACTCGCTGTGAGCAGGAATCGAACCCACGACCCCCCAACAACACGCCCACGCTCTAACCACTGAGCCACCATGGCGGACTTACCTCAGACACTTATTTGGGTATATATATATATATATATATATATATATATATATATATATATATATATATATATATATATATATATATATATATATATATATATATATATCAGTAGATGCGCAACAACTTGTTTATTCAGCCATCGTTTCGATGAGAATCCCGTCTTTTTTAAGGCATAATACTATTTACATGTTTTCGTGCCTTTTTTTATAGCTTCTTAAGACAGGAGGGAAGAGGACAGAAGAAAAATATTGCCAATAACAAAAACAGAAGAAAAAAAAGAAAAGAAAAGGGGGAGGAAAAAACGTTCCAAAGAAGCAAGAGGGGTATGGCGGGATTAGAAAGGAACGCGATTTCAACAAAGGCGAACGTAGACGAGCTATGTCATCATCGTCAACAGTACCTCCCAAGCACCCACCCTTCCCCCAAGGGAACATTTTGACCACCGTTTCTCTATTTCACCCTTCGGTGCAATCCGCTGGCAACTTGCCCTCTTTTGAAGTTTAGGGCGAATCGGTGGGAGAGCTTAAGCGCTTGGAGTGCATGTTGGTGGCGTTGGAAGATATGAAAGAGCCAGTGATTGTGGCTCCGCTAAAAATATTCATTATATGCATTGGCTCCTGTGAGTGAAGGAAAAGAAGAACGAAAAGGCAACAAAAAAGAAAAAGTAAAGGAAGCAAAAGAAAGAAAAAGAAAGAAAAGAAAGCAAAAGAAAGGAAAAAGAAAGAAAGAAAGAAAGGAAGGAAGTGGCAAATCATTTCTTTATTGTCAGATGTATACGCTAAAAGGTTTGTTAGGGAGTAATATATTTGTTGTAATGGGAGGCTAGAGGCAGAGTACTGATTAAAGAGAGGCGTTTTCGTCTTATAGTGATCGTAACGCTGACAGAGTGCCTGGGTGTTCATTTATTCCGTTTTTTTATCGTGTTGAATTTGTAGATAAAGTAACATTCCCGCTGTTCCCGCTCTCTGATTGTTCTAAAACTGTTTTTCAATAGTGTTACCCTAATGTCATCAAAGCTGTGGTCTTTTAATGTGCTGTGTTCTGAAAGTGGAAGGCCTGGCAGGGAACGTACATGTGCCCGATGGTTGTTGAATCTAATTCTAAACGGTGTGTGTGTCTGGCCCACGTATTTCAAGTTACAAGCCCCACATTCCAGAAGGTATATGACGTTATCCAAGTCACAGTCCAGTGCACCTCCTATCCTGTGCTTAAAATCCGAGTGGGTGCTTTCCGCCACTTTCATTGTCTGCATGTGTTGGAATACTTTGCATCTGCTTTTTTTCACAAGGGCGACACCCTGTTTGAGGTTTGACCTCTATTTTTGAAATTATTAAATGATCCTTTATACTTTTCGGCCACGTGTATACCACACAAGGAGAAGTGAAAACTTTTGATAGTCGCAAGCTCTGTTCCAATATGTTAAAGGGTTTTCTTAGGACCTTGTTTATGCTAGGTGGGTTGTTCGTGAAAGTTATTAGCAAACTTTTGTTACGGTGCAGGTCAGCATATTTTTGGTGGTGTAGAAGAGTCTGGCGGTGAAGATTTTCCGCTTTTTTGATGGCGTCATCAATGATAGCTGACTAGTATTCTTGATAAAGGAGTACTTCGCGCATATGTGTGCTGTTTTTGTGGACGTCCTCTGTGTGGGAGCACAGTCGTCAGAATCTGTGTGCTTCGGAATAGGGAATGCTGGTCTTGCAAGGTCACGGGTGGCAGCTTTTGAAGTGCAGGTATTGTTGCCTGTCCGTAGGTTTTCTGTATACGCTAGTTACCAACGCACCATCATCCATTCGAATAAGTACACAAAGAAAACTTAATTAAGTGTTGGAGTAAGAGCGTGTAAAATAATTGATGGGGTGTACTTGGTTAAATGCCTGTATGAATTTGAGCAGCTCGTTTTTTGAATGTATCCTAATCATCAATATATCGTCTAGATACCGTTTATAGATTAAAGGTTTGATATGACAAGATGAAAAAAACATTGGACACTGTATAGTTAGTGCATGGATATGTTAGCGTAGTTTGGGGCGATTCTTGTACCTATTGCCTAGCCGTTGATTTGAAGGTAGTACCCATTGTTAAATTCAAAGCTGTTCAATTCAAGTACAAGACTCGTTAATATTTCAATTACTTTTTGGCTTGGATATGTGGTAGAGTTGTGGGTGCCATACAACTCAACAAGTGCCCTTACGCCATCGTCATGTGGGATATTTGTGTAGAGTGAATTAACATCCAATGTTACGAGGAATGCACCTTCTGGAATTTTCACATGCGATATTTCCCGAAGGAAATGGTCTGTGTCACGCAAAAAGGACTCATGTGTGGGTGGTATGTTTTGATTAAAGAGTCAATATAACTGGAAATGGGTTTCATTAACGTTCCTACAGTGCCTGATATAATGGGTCAGCCAGGGTTTCCCTCCTTATGGATCACCGGCAGCATGTAAAAACGACCAGGCACCGAAAGTACCGTTAAGTACTTTTTAGAGTTCCTATATATATATATATATATATATATATATATATATATATATATATATATGATTCAAAAAAAGAAATTCTGTGGGTCCGGTGCAAATATAATTAAGAATAAAGGAGCACACTTACGAAAATTTGATAATTGTTTACTCTACGTTTCGGCCGTGGCACGGCCTTCATCAGGATTAACAGGAATGTATTTCTGTTAATCCTGACGAAGGCCGTGCCACGGCCGAAACGTAGAGTCAACAATTATAATTTTCGTAAGTGTGCTCCTTTATTCTTAATTATATATATATATATATATATATATATATATATAAATATATATAAATATATATATATATATATATATATACATATATATATATATATATATAGAAGTGAAGGACGGGAAGAACAAAAACTTTTTATTTTCCCTACGTTTCAGCCGGGGACCGGCCTTCATCATTTTCCCTGATGAAGGTCGGTCCCCGGCTGAAACGTAGGAAAAATAGAAAATTTTCGTTTTGCCCGTCCTCTGTTTCTTGGTATTTTTCCACTGGATCCAAGGACACCTTTTTTCAAATATATATATATATATATATATATATATATATATATATATATATATATATATATATATATATATATATATATATATATATATATATAATATATATATATATATATATATATATATATATATATATATATATATATATATATATATATATATATGTATATATATATATATATATATACTGGCCTTCATATATGAAGGCCACATTCTAGGCCAAAACGTCGAAATAAACCCCGTTGTGACCGCTCACGGAGGATCACCTTGACTACTTGCAATGCTATGGCCACTCGCGGCTGCGGCGGCTGCATTTCCGATGGAGGCAGAAATGTTGTAGGCCCGTGTGCTCAGATTTGGGTGCACGTTAAAGAACCCCAGGTGGTCCAAATTTCCGGAGCCCTTCACTACGGCGTCTCTCATAATCATATAGTGGTTTTGGGACGTTAAACCCACATATCAATCAATCAATCAATCAATGCTATGGCCACTCATTTATGCCTGCATATATATATATATATATATATATATATATATATATATATATGATTCAAAAAAAGAAATTTCGTGGGTCCGGTGCAAATATAATTAATAAATAAAGGAGCACACTTACGAAAATTTGATAGTTGCTTACACTACGTTTCGGCCGTGGCACGGCGTTCATCAGTATTAACGGAAATACGAGCGTGGCCGCTTTTATGGGCAGGCATGAACCCGTCAGTACAAAACACGTGCGATCAGCATGTGAGTGTCACAAAAATTCTTTGAAACAGCCGTGACTACACAAAATACCATTAAAAAATGTAATACAATAGACACAATTGTGGGCATGTAAAAAGGCATTTGTAACATTCACCATTGACGACGAGGACCATGCATGAAAAATAAAAAGATATAAAAAAATAAAATAATAAATATGTCATAACCTTTAGGAAGTATAGAATACGTTAGGGATGCTTCTTTAAATATTTCGCAAAAATGCGGACGTCAGGCCATCATAGAAATGCATGACACTTTGCCAACGCATTCGTTAATGCCGGATAACAAACATTGAACTTGTGAATCAAAAACGATTCTCTAATTTCACGATCATAGTGCAATTTAAAGCCTGGTTCTAATAGTGTCACCATAATCTTGTCAAACGAATGACCTGGTAGATGAAAATGCTTCGAAAATGGAAGATGTGGCAAACTGTTTACGTTTGATTTGTGGTTGTTGAAACGGATGCAAAAAGATGTTTCTGTTTGACCGATGTACTGCATGTGGCAGATTGAGCATTCAAGGAAGTAAATGAAGTTGCTACTATCGCAGTTTAAGCCCCCTAATTCTTAAGTGAAAAGTTAGATGCCGTGCTTTTAGCAACAGTCGCAGTGGTCATGTGCGCACAAACTTTAAATCGTGTTTTTTTACAGGGGTGACAACCAACGGGAGCGATGAATCTAGTCTTGGAAGAAGTTACCATGTCGCGCAAGTTCCTTGATCTCCGATATACAACGCGCGGTGATTCAGTGAAGATGTCTTTAAGCCGAACGCTCTGTGTCAGTAAGTTGTAATGCTTTCTGAGCATTCGCGACACGTTAGGAATAGATGCAGAATGCGTTAGAACGAGGTTGGTTCGGGAAAGTGGCTCTAATCGCTTGTCCTTACTGATGAGCTCTTTCCGATCAAGACATTTGGCCCGCTGGAAAGCGTCGTCAATCATTCGAGAAGGATATTGTTGCTCGGTTAATGCTTTACGGAGCTGGTCACAGTTGCGAGTGAATTCCCTGTTCTCCGAACAAATTCTTTTAAAACGGATAGCTTGACTATAGGGGATACTTGTTTTGCAGTGTTTGAAATGGCTACTTTTAAAATGAAGATATCTTTGTCGGTCAGTGGGCTTCCTGTATAGGTTTGTCGTTAGTTTACCATTGCTTAAAGCTACATTGACGTCAAAGGAAGTTTATGGGGACTGATGAATAAGAGTGGGAAAAGGAGATGAATGGTTCTACTTTGTTGAGGTCTGCAATGAAAGAATGTAATGCCGCTTCACCATGGTGCCAAATTAAGAAAATGTCGTCAATGGGGCGTTTGTAATAAAGTGGTTTAAAGTCAAGAGTGGCGAGAAAGTTATTTTCTAGAATGCCAATAAATATGTTCGCATAATTGGAACCTACATTTCTGCCCATTGAGGTGCTGCTGGTTTAAACATAATGTTCACCGTTAAATTCAAAGTTGTGAAGCTCGAGTATCAGTGCTAAAATAGTGCCCAAGGTGGAACCGTCGATGGGTTTGTCATTTACCGAGTCATTGTATGCTTGGAGTACAGAACGAATACCGTCCGCATGGGATATATTTGTGTACATTGACACCACATCTAGTGTGACCAGAAGAGCCTAACTAAAAACACGCATATTTAATTGCCACTCAGAAAGTGATTAGTGTCCTTGACATATGAAGAAAAGTTAGGAGGAACTAATTAAGCTGTCTGCATATCGAGACAGGCTTTCCGTGATGGTTCCTATTCCTGAAATCGTTGGCCGGCCTGAATTGTTTTGTTTATGAATCTTAGAAAGCAGATAAAATGTACCAGCTACCGGACTCAGGGGAAATAAGGATTTAAACGCAGTTTCTGGAATTTTATTTTTTCTTGCAAGCTCTTTAAAGTTTCTTTTACATTGGTCTTGAATCCCTTCGTTAGGTCGTAGCTCAAATGTCTGTAAAATGTGTGGTCATTTAATTGCCTATGGGCCTCACGAAGGTAATCAGCCTAATTCATTATTACGATTGCTCTACCTTTATCAGCTGCTTTGATGACGATGTCGTCTCTAGAAGCCAGGGTCTGGATCGGTTGTTTTTCTTTATTGCTTAGGTTGCGGTGAAACGGCAATTGCTTTTTGTATGCTTCGAGTACATCTCGCTGCACTGCTCGGATGTAAATATCGAGACATTTAACCTTTTGGGAAGGGGGAGTCCAGTGCTTAGTAGAAAAAAATGCTGTTTTGATAGATGGAGGCCGATTATGAAAGTATTCGCGTAAATGCATGCTTCTTTCAGAATTGTGTAAGTCACTGATTAGTTGGAATTAGTTGTATCCTCCAGTGGCAGGACAAAAGTTCAAACCTTGGGAAAGAACGCTCAATTCTTCCGCCGATAACGTGGCACTAGAAATATTTACTATATTTCCTGCTTCTGCGGAGGATGAATTCACTGAAACGTTACGTAATCAGGAGTGCTGACACTTGTGCAAATGTTGTCGCGCATCAACTTTTTATATTTTTTGTCGCTGAGCTCGCGAATCTTTTCTTGCCTGTAGTTATCAAGCGACGCTCTTTTATCGGCAGTGAAATTTTGCGTAGTAAAGAGTTGGTTTTCTTTGTTCCTTAGCTCTTTCCCGGATGACTCATAATGGTTAGTGACAATGCGTCTGAGTTCCAGAGACGCTTGTTTGAGTGTGTTGTCCCACCTGGAGAGATTATTGCTAGTCATTTCAGACGTAGCAGGCCTTAAATAAGGCTTAAATCTTCAGGTACTGTTGATGTAGCAATATACAATTTTAAGGTGGAAGCATGCATGTCGCAGCGAATACGCTTTTTGAATACTTTTCTGAGCTTTAAAAAATGCACGGAGGCATCCCAAAAGGGAGTCTTACCCCGGCTAGGTGGTAGTCATTTGCTTGCTTGGGTAGGATCAAGCCGCTTGCTTCTTAATTGGTACCTTGACTGGGTCGACGTGGCACCGCTGGGAGGCGGAGAAGCGGCCGGCGTTGCCTTGCTGCTCACTGGATTGTTCGTAACCCTGTAAAAAGACACTGCTTTGTCTGCATCGTCGTGGTCATTGTCCTTGCCGGTGTCTTGTTTCTCGTTGTCAGGCTGGTCGTTGCGTTAGTTGAAGGTACACAGCTTGGCGATGTCTTTTTTGTTGGTGTCAACTTATTCACTGCATCTCTCGCCTTGGCCTTGTTCTCAAAAGCCCTGCTGGTCGATGGCCCCCTTGTCATCGGCTTGCTTGTCGCTGCCCTGCTTCCATGTGTGCTGTTTGCTGTTGTCGCACTTGATCGGCCTGTCGCTGAGCGAATTTTTATCGCTTCGATACCACTTAGCGGCATTCTCGCAGAGGGTGCAGCCACTTTCTCAGACGACGGAAGACTGTCGTGAGTATGAGCTTTCGTGGCGCGAGGCACCTTACAAATAGTTCCGCTGATTGTGTAGTCTTCCCAAGCAGCCAATGACGCATCATGTGCATTTTTGAAGCACAACTGTCTAAAGTGACAGGCAAGTAGCGCAAAGCCCTCGAAACTTCGGTGGAGACCGTCACTTGCGAGCACGTGAGATGGCGGGAGCCATTCAAATCCATGATCGATGTGAAATACCAGCTTTGAACGTTGGCCAAAGTTCCGAAGGAGTTGGTTGAAAAATCTTGAAGACTTGTCGAAACGGCTGCGGCGGCTGCATTTCCGATGGAGGCGGAAATGTTGTAGGCCTGTGTGCTCAGTTTTGGGTGCACGTTAAAGAGCCCCAGGTGGTCTAAATTTCCGGAGCCCTCCACTACGGCGTCTCTCATAATCATATAGTGGTTTTGGGACGATAAACCCCACATATATATCAATCAATCAATCCTAACCTTTCTTCATATGTCAAGGACACTAATCACTTTCTGAGTGGCAATTAAATATGCGTGTTTCTAGTGAGGCTCTTCTGGTCACACTAGATGTGGTGTCACTGTACACACACATACCCCATGCTGACGGGATTCGTTCTGTACTCCAAGCATATAATGACTCGGTAAATCACAAACCCATCGACGGTTCCACCTTGCGCACTATTTTAGCACGAATACTCAAGTTTAACAACTTTGAATTTAACGGTGAACATTATGCGTAAACCAGCGGCACCTCGATGGGCAGAAAAATAGGTCCCAATTATGCGAACATATTTATTGGCATTCTATAAAATAACTTTCTCGCCACTCGTGACCTTAAACCACTTTATCACAAACGCTTCATTGACGACATTTTTTTAATTTGGCACCATGGTGAAGCGGCATTACATTCTTTCATTGCAGACTTCAACAAAGTAGAACCATTCATCTCCTTTTCCCACTCTTATTCACCAGTCACCATAAACTTCCTTGACGTCAATGTAGCTTTAAGCAATGGTAAACTGACGACAAACCTATACAGGAAGCCCACTGACCGACAAAGATATCTTCATTTTAAAAGTAGCCATGTCAAACACTGCAAAACAAGTATCCCCTATAGTGAAGCTGTCCGTTTTAAAAGAATTTGTTCGGACAACAGGAAATTCACTCGCAACTGTAACCGGCTCCGTAAAGCATTAACCGAACAACAATATCCTTCACAAATATTTGACGACGCTCTCCAGCGGGCCAAATGTCTCGATCGGAAAGAGCTCATCAGTAAGGACAAGCGATTAGTGCCACCTTCCCGAACCAACTTCGTTCTAACGAATTCTGCATCTATTCCTAACGTGTCGCATATACTCCGAAAGCATTACAACACACCGACACTGAGTGATCGGCTTAAGGACATCTTCACTGAATCACCGCGGGTTGGATATCGGAGATCAAGGAACTTGGGCGACATGGTAACTTCTTCCAAGACTAGATTCATTGCTACCGTTGGTTGTCACCCCTGTAAAAAAATCACGATGTAAAGTTTGTGCGCACATGACCATTGCGAGTGTTGCTAAAAGCACGGCATCTAACTTTTCACTTAGGTATAAAGGAGACTTAAACTGCGATAGTAGCAACATCATTTACTTACGTGAATGCTCCATCTGCCACATGCAATACATTGGTCAAATCGAGACATCTTTTCGCATCCGTTTTAACAACCACAAATCAAACCTAAACAGTTTGCCACATCTTCCGTTGTCCAAGCATTTTCATCTACCAGGTCATTCGTTTGGCAACATTATGGTGACACTATTAGAATCAGGCTTTAAATCGCACCATTATCGCGAAATTTGAGAATCGTTCTTGATTCACATGTTCAATAGTTTGTTATCCGGCAATAAAAAGTGCGTTGGCAAAGTGTCATGAATTTCTACGATGGCCTGACGACCGCATTTTTGCGAAATATTTAAGGAAGCATCCCTCACGTATTCTATACTTCCTAAAGGTTATCACATAATTATTTTTATTTTTTCTTATCTTTTTATTTTTCATGCGTCGTCCTCGTCGTCAATGGCGAATGGAACAAATGCCTGTTTACGTGCCTACAATCGTGGCTATTGTATTACATTTTTAATGGTCTTTTAGTGTAGTCACGGCTGTTTCAAAAATTTTTGTGACACTCACATGCTGATCACACGTGTTTTGTACTGACGTGTTCATGCCTGCCCATAAAAGCGGCCACACTCGTATTTCTGTTAATCCTGACGAAGGCCGTGCCACGGCCGAAACGTAGAGTAAACAACTATCAAATTTTCATGAGTGTTCTCCTTTATTTCTTATATATATATATATATATATATATATATATATATATATATATATATATATATATATATATATATATATATATATATATATATATATATATATATATATATATATATATATATATATATATATATATCTATATCTATATCTATATATATATTGTAGGGATTCATTAAGCACATCATCTATCTTTACACATATTCATCATCATGAGTGGTCGTCATCTTCTTCTGCTGTTGGGACTTGGCTTGTCTGAGTTCTGTGCCTTGGGCGTGGTCGCTTCATCGTGTCTTCCGGGCCTAATAAAGGTTGCCTTTACTGTTACATCACAAGTGGTGGAGTGTGCTCTACGATCTTCCGTCCTCTCCCAGCCCGATCTGCCTCCTGGAGCTGCGCTCAGGTCGTCGTTTGTACCAGGTGTCCGGTAACATGCCTCAGGACGAGCCAACCGGCGCTTCTGCGTCTACCTCCACGGCCCCGGCTACCACGGCCTATCCATCGTGGATTATCACCGCGTACCAGCGTGAGCCGCCCACGTTCGCCGGACTTCGAGGTGAAGATGTGGAAGATTGGTTGAACCAGTTCAATCGAGCGAGTTCCACTAACAACTGGGATGATCCTACCAAGCTTCGCCGTGTTTCTTTCTACCTCACGGGCGTAGCAAAAACATGGTTTTTCAATCATGAAACGGACATTACGGACTGGACGCGTTTCAAGCAACAGCTTCGCCAAATTTTCGGCACCCCGGCGGTTCGTTCAGCTCTCGCGAAGAAGACACTGGATTCTCGCAAGCAACAATGCGGCGAGTCCTACACATTGTACATAGAGGATGTGCTTGCTCTCTGTCACCGTTTCAGCACGTCGATGTCTGAATCAGAGAGAGTTCGTCATCTACTGAAAGGGATAGGCACGGTCGCGTTCAATGCCTTGGTCATTCAAAACCCGACTACGGTCGCTGACGTTGTTGCCACGTGCCAACGCCTGGAAGAACTTGAATCCCAAAGGTTACCGCCGGACAGCTCTGAAAACACTACCACGACTGATGCCTCATTGCGTGCCATGATCCGGGCGCTTATACGGGAAGAGCTACAATCTTTCGGCCTCTCAATGACACCGAGTCCACCTCCCCCCTCCAACAATGTTTTGCGGGATGTTATCAAAGAGGAGTTGGCGTCCATGACCAGGCCAGCGTTTTTAGACACTCCGGTACCTCTACTCCAACCGACGTACGCACAAGTCCTCGCTGGCTCACCACCCGTGGTACAACCGACGCCCGCACACTCGACGCCTGTCCCGCTGGCTTCGTTAACTCCGAGTGTGACTAGCCAGCCCTTTCACCCACCGTGTCGGCCGCATCGTCCGATCTGTTGTTACTGCGGCTATCGGGGCCACATTGCACGCGTCTGTCGGAAGCGTCAGCAGGACGAGCTTCGTGGACTCGACACCTACGGACGGGATGATGGGACAAGATGGTACGCTTTCCAACGTCGTCCTTATGATCCGCCGCTACGCCACTCACCGTCTCCAACTGCGACATCTGAGCCAACCAGTTCCTACCGCTCTACTAGACGCCGCTCACCCTCACCCCTCCGCCGTTCCACGTCTCCATTGCGACCTGTCTCGCAATTCACCAACCAACGCCCGGAAAACTAACCTCTGCAGCTTTTGGAGGAAAAGCTGCATCGAACGAAAAGACAGAAATTCCTCCAGTGCGTCCATATATTACGATAGCTGTTTTAATGGAAGGTGTGTACGTGGACGCTTTAATAGACACTGGTGCCTCTTTGTCTGTGATTGATCGTTCTTTGTGCTCACGTCTACGAAAAGTCATCACCCCTTATGATGGACCTACACTGCACGCTGCTCAAGGGGACGCCATTAGACCTGCCGCTATGTGCACCGCTCGTGTTTTCATAGCTGGTATTCTTCATTTTGTACAATTTGCTGTGCTGAATTCGTGTGCCCACCAGATTATATTAGGCTGGGATTTTCTGTCTACGGCGAACGCTTCCATCTGCTGTAAAGAAAATGTTGTTCATATGATGGAAACTGACTATGCCCTGTATGCGGTTGACAAGCCCGTTCGCTTGCTCGCTGCTGAAGAGACCGAGCTACCACCTGGTCATCAGGGGATAGTTGCCATCACTTCTAATGTGATCGACTCTGGTGACGTGTTTGTCCAACCATCTGCACGCTGTCTCGCAAGAGGTATAGCCTTTGCTTCAGGTCTAGCGCGATTCCACAATGGCTCCGGACTTCTCTACGCTACAAACCAGACTTCTGAGAAAATTCTCATTCCTAAAGGCACCACAATAGCTTGCGTTTCTGAATCTCAACCTGTCTCTGTTGTCTCTCTTATGCCAGCGTGTTCTAACCTTCCTTCTATTGGACGTTCATCAAGCGTTTCTGTTCTTGCTGCGACTATTAGTCCAGAACTGACCTCTTCACAGACAGATGAGTTGCTTGCCTTGCTACAAAAGCATAGGAGATTGTTTGATGCCCATTCCTCATCTCTGGGACAGACGTCCATTATTAGGCATCGTATCCAGACCGATGGCACTTCCATCGTACGCCGTCGACCATATCGCGTCTCTTCATCCGAGCGTGAAATCATTGAGCAAAATGTAGCCGATATGCTGCAACGGAACATTATACGTCCCTCCGCGAGTCCTTGGTCATCCCCTGTTGTTTTAGTAAGGAAAAAAGATGGCTCCGTGCGGTTTTGCGTGGACTACAGAGCACTTAATAAGATTACTCACAAGGATGTTTACCCCATGCCGCGCATAGACGATGCTTTGGATTCACTGCAAGGTGCTGAGTACTTTTCAAGCCTAGACCTGCGTTCAGGTTACTGGCAAATACCCATGCACGAGGATGACAAAGAAAAGACAGCGTTTTCAACACCAGATGGGCTGTATGAATTCAACGTCATGCCATTCGGCCTTTGCAATGCTCCAGCAACATTCGAGCGGATGATCGACACAGTTTTACGAGGCTTGAAGTGGAAGACTTGCTTGTGCTATTTAGACGATATCGTTATTTTCTCGTCAACCTTCCCTCAGCATTTGCAACGACTGGACGAAGTTCTTACGTGCCTTGCAAACGCAGGCCTTCAGCTGAACACCAAGAAGTGCCGTTTTGCGAGCAAGACGATTAAAGTGTTAGGCCACATCGTAAGCAAGGACGGTATTCGTCCCGATCCTGACAAGATTTCCGCTGTCCAACACTTCCCGCGTCCAGAAAAAGCCAAAGATTTGCGCAGTTTCCTTGGCCTCGCTTCTTATTTTCGCCGATTCATTCGAGACTTCGCCTCAATAGCTTCACCATTGCACAAGTTGCTCGGATCAGGCGTCGCCTTTGTGTGGTCTCCTGAATGTGAAGCGGCGTTTGCCCAACTGAAGTGTGCACTCACATCCGAACCAGTCCTCTGCCATTTCGACGAAACCGCGCCTACGCTCCTGCATACAGACGCTAGTGGTAGAGGCATTGGTGGAATTCTTCTACAGCGAGACAAATCTTCACGTGAGAAAGTCGTCGCATACGCGAGCCGTGCACTGACCCCTGCTGAAAAGAATTATACCATCACCGAACAGGAGTGCCTAGCGGTCGTATGGTCGATACAAAAGTTTCGACCTTATCTCCACGGCCGCCACTTTACTGTGGTTACGGACCATCACGCCTTGTGCTGGCTCTCGACAATCAAGAACTTGTCCGGCCGCCTTGGTCGCTGGATCCTTCGCTTACAAGAATACGACTTCACTATCACATACAAGTCGGGAAACAAGCATCAAGACGCCGACGCCCTTTCGCGTTGCCCGCTCTCTTCGGAGCCGCTTAACAAACCCGCCACTGCTGCACACGAGAAGCTTTCGGCCGTCTCTTCCCTACATGTTTCGTCATTAACTACTTTGGACCCAACTTCTCCAAGCGAGTGTGGTTTGTTCTTATCTCACCAACGTGCTGACCCTTACTGTCGCCGCATCATGGACCGTCTTGATGGGACTTGCCGGCCCCCTAACGCCCGTCTTCGCCGACAGCTGACGCAATTCAAGCTCAACAACCACGTCCCGTACCGTCATATCTACCACCCTGATGGTCAACGCTGGGTGCCCGTTCTACCTCGCTCTCTTCGGGCTCAAGTCCTCAAGACATATCACGACGACATGTCTGCTGGACACATGGGCTTCCAGAAAACGTATGACCGCATAAGATGTCACTACTACTGGCCGGGCTTGTCCACCTGTGTCGCGAAGTACGTTGCCTCATGCGCCCTTTGTCAGCGTCGCAAGCTACCTACATCAACTCAAAGTGGACAATTACAACCGCTCCCGTGTCCCCTGCAACCATTCGAGGTAGTTGGCATTGACCTGTATGGTCCGCTTCCTATGACTGTCACGGGCAATCGTTGGATAGTTACAGCTGTCGACCACCTGACCCGCTACGCCGAAACAGCTCCCGTGCCTTCTGCATCAGCTTCGGAAGTGGCCGACTTCATCCTTCGAGCAATAATCCTTCGACACGGAGCTCCTCGTGTAATCCTGAGCGACCGTGGAAGAGTATTTCTTTCAGCACTCGTCGAAGAAGTGCTCAAGGCAGCCGGCACTACACACAAAACAAGCTCCAGTTACCATACTCAGACGAACGGCCTGACTGAGCGCTTCCATCGTACATTGTCAGACATGATTGCGACGTATATCGAACCCGACCACAGAAACTGGGACACCATTTGGCCATTTGTCACTTTTGCGTATAATACCTCTGTACAGCGCACAACCGGTTACTCGCCGTTCTACCTCGTCCACGGTCGCTTCCCCTCTTCTTTCCTCGATGTTTCGTTCTTCTCTGTGCCTGTCAAACCATGTTCATCTTCAAGTGAAGAATACGTGTCTCGTTTACTTCATTGGCGCCAGCTAGCTCGCGTCAACACTGAAGCCAAGCAACAGGATCGCAAGGTTGAATATGATGCCTCTCATTGTGCCGTGTCTTTCAGCCCTGGCGACGAAGTCCTTCTTTTTACACTCATTCGCACTCCCGGACTGTGCGAGAAGTTTCAATTACGTTTTATTGGCCCCTACACTGTCTTGGAGCAAACGTCTCCTGTGAATTATCGCGTGGCACCCGTTCTTCTTCCGACGGACCGCAGCTACAGGGCAGTAGAAATAGTCCACGTATCCCGCATGAAGCCTTTCATACGGTGTTCATCTTCGCTTTAACATGCGGCAAAGAACTGCGGTCAGGATGACCGCTTTCACGAGGGGGGGGGGGGAGTTAGTGTAGGGATTCATTTAGCACATCATCTATCTTTACACATATTCATCATCATGAGTGGTCGTCATCTTCTTCTGCTGTGGGGACTTGGCTTGTCTGAGTTCTGTGCCTTGGTCGTGGTCGCTTCATCGTGTCTTCCGGGCCTAATAAAGGTTGCCTTTACTGTTACATCACAATATATATATATATATATATATATATATATATATATATATATATATATATATATATATATATATATATATATATATAAAGAGATCAAACATACAGTAATGCCAAGGAGTGTACCGGGGAAGTTATTAGAAATAATGGAATGTAAATAAGAAGAAAGAAAAGTGGATGGAAAAATATCCAGCCGTGAGCAGGAATCCGTGTGTTACATCTGTCCGTTTGGTCATTCCTGCTCACAGCTGGTTATTTTTCAATCCACTTTTCTTTCTTCCTATTTAAATTCCATTATTTCTGATAACTTTCCCTGTACATTCCTTGGCATTACTGTCTGTTCGATCTCATTATTATTGTGTTAAAAACACGGAAAAACGAGCCCTTAGGTATACACTTCTTTCCCTTATTTCATTGAACGAGGGTCTCGTACTGGCAGACTTGGTACGTTTAGGTTGTATAAGAGGGACAATTAATCAGCTGCCCACTCATAATAAGTTCACGTGCTACGTGAAGCCAAAACAAGCGCATAAGAGTGTTTTCACACTCGTCGTTTGGCTTATAGATGGCGCTGACTGTCACTCCTACTTCTAAATTCACATATAAACAAAAAAAAAGTGGATGGAGGGAAGGCCGCTGTGCTAGCTCAGTGGTTAGAGCATCGAACGCGTTATTCGAAGGTCGTAAATTCCTGCTCACGGCTGCTTATTTTTCCATCCACTTTTCTCTCTTCTTATTTACATTCCATTATTTCTAATAACTTCCCCTGTACATTCCTTGGCATTACTGTCTGTTTGATCTCATTAATATTGTGTTAAAAACACGGAAAAACGAGCCCTTAGGTATACACTTCTTTCCCCTATATATATATATATATATATATATATATATATATATATATATATATATATATATATATATATATATATATATATATATATATGTATATATAATGAAAAGTGTATACATAAAGGCTCGTTTGTTCGTGTTTCGACACAATATGAATCTGATCTAACAGACAATAATGACAAGGAAACTATAGAAGTTACTAGGCCAATTGTAATGTAAGGGCGAAGAAAGACAAGTGGGTGAAAAGACAACTTGCTGTGGGCAGCATCCGAACCTGCTGCGACATTCGAATAACGCGTTTTATGCTCTACCACTGAGCTACCACGACAGCTATCCCCCAAGCAACGTTATTGGGTATCTATGTGAATTTAAACGTGGGTGTGTCAGTCAGTGTCACCAGTAGCCATGGCGACGAGTGTGGCACACTCTTTATGAGCCTGTTTGGCGTCACCTAGCACGTGATTTTATTGCGAGTTGGCAGCTGACCAATAGTCTCTCGTATTGGTCAGGGCCTAACTTCCTTAGGCCGTGGGTCTTTTAGTGCTCTGCATTCCTGGTAGCAAAGCCTAGCCACCTCTTCTTTATGAGTTGTTTGATAGATGGTGGTCTGTGTATGCGTCCTTGGAAATAATATATTTGACGACAAGGTGGTTTTCCCAGGTTATCCACGGATCTAATGATGATGAGTGGGGCGAAGCGTCCATCCGGCCGTCCATGTGTCAGTCCGTCCATACATCCGTCCGTTTGGTCATTCGTCTGTGCTTCCGCCCACCAGTTCGTATACCCATGCTTCTATCCACCCGTCTTTAAGTCCGTCTTGCTTCCGTCCATCCGTAGATCCATGCGTTCATACTTTAGCATAGGGGCGCGCTCCTTCCAATAGCGTGCGTGAAATCCATGCGCATCTAGTGGCACACCAATACATTTTGGTTGAATGCTGGTCTGATTAATCCCTGCAAAAGTGCTCGGCGTGTTGCCACATGAGCCAAACATAGCCGTAAACTTTGTGAAGAGTTTAAACGAGCTCCTGAATTAACGCCAAACTTTCAGATTGTAGGTATCACAATTTTAACACTTGGTTTATCGGTGCAAAAGATTGCTACATCATCTGCATAAGCCAATACTTTAACTTCAGAAGCACGCACTGTTGGGCGAGCTCGTAATTCATCTTGATTGAGCTAAGGGGAAAAACAAGTAAAAAACGAAGAACCTGTGTCGAGGTGTCTTCCGTTCATACTTCAACTTTTTTCGAACAACTCAGTTAACTTTTACTTCGTTGCCTAGTATATTGAATACTCGAATACGATTCATCTGTATTATGCTTAAGCACAACGATTCAAAATAAAGGGTGAACAGAAGCAGTGATCTTGGGCATCCTTGTTTTACAGACGAGCCAATAAAAACAGGTTCAGAGAGGTGACCATTAACAATTAAACGGATCGAAGGATAATTCTAACAAAGCCTGACATGTTTAGGCAATACGGAGCCAATATTTACATGTTCAAAAAGAGAAAATTGAAGTGAATTGTTAACACGAACAAAGGCTTTTGCAAGATCTACCTTTAGCATCGCAAATTGTTTTTGACAACTGTAGCAGTACTAAAAAAGGGTACGTGCGACATGTGTATTGACCTCGCATCAATATGAGTAATAAAGTGTTTTAGAACAGCAAAGGAAAAAAGCCAGGTGCCACACATTGAGAGTATAGCATAATGAGTGTGTCTTTCAATACTCCAACCCATTACAAAAGCTTGTTCTTGATCACCTATTAACTGTGGCACATACCCACTTCAGGCATAAGTCCTCATCGCCGTCAGCCACAGCATAAACGATTGGCACGAAATTCGTTGCAGCTATTTGGCGGACACCACACTTCTTATAAAAATGACAAAGGACAGCATTGGAAATGCTGGCCTACTAGCTGGTATACCCAGAAATTATGAATAGAATGCCGTAGTGGGTACCCAGCCAGTGTGCTTGCAGCAGTTACCGAATGAGTGTTTAGAAAAAGCTCTTAAAGGCCACTCTTCTAGCTGTCGCTGTGACTGTGCTGCGCCTTCGGTGCAGGCCTGGCGTTGTTTATTAGTATTCATTTCATTTGAATCTTTCTCAACTTTTTGGTCAGATAAAGTTGATGATTTTTCGCTCACAACCAACGACGCCGACACCGAAACATCTTCCAAACCAGTTTATTAACGCTCTCGCGTTAAAAAACCGCAGCCTATTCAAGATGCCATATAAAAAACGGTAGACAGCATTTGATCTTGCATAGGCCAGCGGATCGAACTACTCGCCTAGTTGTGAAACAGCAGCACTGTTTGCTCTAGCCTTTCAGGTGCTTTTTCAAAGCCAATCTTCACATTCGGGGAGGTGAATTTTCGTTAGTTATTTAATCTCTTAACATGATGATTAGGTTTGATTCTCTTTTCGGCGTTCGAATTCATTTTTATTGGCTGTGTAGCATGACAGCATTCAAAATATTTAAGTCGAAGCACAAGCTGTGATGAATGTGCAGGTGAACGTCTGTACTAGCTGTGTACATGTAAGGAAGCATTATATGTTTCATTTTTATTTTCATTTTATTTTATTTACAAGTACCTTACAGGCTCCTCGGAGAGCATTGAATAAGGGGAGCATCACAAAAAGAAATGGAAAAGAATGCAACACATGAGCCGGAAAAGTGCAACAGTAACGTACTTGCGAGACGGTGAAACAAATCTAATTACATGCCAAAATAATGTTAGGAATAGCACCAGCTACTAACTAGCAGCACAATAATATGAAAACAATAGTCAGGAAAAGTTGAAATAAGCCACGAGCCATTAGGTACCAGAGTAATACTAAGAAAACAATACTCAAAAAATAATGGAAAAATAACACTCATTTTTGCAAAAAGAGCGGTACGCAAGTCGTGTAAAAAATGTACGTCACTAGTGCACTCATAGAAACAAGAAAGCAAAGTAGAAAGGAATTCGTAGAACGGAGCTTCACACATACTTCGCTCAACGAAAAGAAAACGTTTCCGTGGCGCGATAAGGCTCGATGTATAATGTGACTATTGTGAATATTTGTTACGATGAATACTGCAGAATCAAGAGTTGCCTGAATTTATCCTTGTCTGCTTGGGCAACAGTGTTATTTCAAAGCGAATTTCACAGGTGAATGGCTCGTGGTAAAACCCAGAAATTAAATGCGTTAGTGTTTCCATAAATGCGATTGTAGCTTAAGTCGTTGTGAAGACGTCGTGATGTGCAGGAAGCACGTATCAATGATAAGTCTGATGCCTTTTTTTGGTAAACATATCTATCGAGTAACGACAAGAGTGCCATGTCACGATGATTACTTAGAGTTGAGTACTTAGGAAAGGTTGAGTTTTCTCTTCGTTACGCTTCACTGATAGTTGTAATCGTGGGAAATCAATCTACTAGCTCGAGTTCGGACAGCTTCTAACAAGTGGATTAGGTATTCTTATAGCGAGACCATATGGGAGACGCGAATTTAAGCTGCAGACATATAAATGTTAGAAACTGGAGTTTTCAAATGTCAGGTGAGCAAGTTGCGGCGAATATATCCGAAAGAATTGGAAGTGTGTGCACATATGGTTTTGTTATGAAAGATTCAGGAAGGCTTGGTGCAAGATTAGCGCCTAGATATTTTTACACTGATTCCTGATGCACTAAGCTTCTATTTATGTAATACGAAAAGCAATGATTTGAATTTTTTTCGCGAGATTGACATTATTTTACATTTTACATGTTGGACCCTTTCTGTCCCGAATACTTTTTATTTCGGTCGGAGAATATATTATGTGTGATCTTGTATTGATTAGGACCTCGGAAGACCAAAAACCAGAATAATAGCCAGCGTTGAAAATATTTATGGATTTACATACATACTTTAAAATTATGTCATCTATGCTTAGTGGTGAAATGGGCAAAATAGCTTCTTTATTCCTGCTACTCACCAGAACACAATGAATCTGGAGCAAAGTCTTACATGCCAATGTGCAATTTCTTGAAATAACTCCGGGACTTCAACCCATAACTGGCATCGACCCACCTGAGCATTCACGCCTTGTCGTCGCCCGTTATTTTGGTCAAGCTTCTTGTTGGTTTCATCTAATGCAGAAATGCCACAATGTGGGCGTTGGCCTCAGGGAGGATTATTGACGAAGTAGTTCGTCAAGGATTAGCCACTGTTCTTTTGTTTCAGGCTTGCTAGGAAAACTTTGTGTCATGAGACCAATTTGCATCTCCAGGGCTGAAAGGGTTAAAGCTGTGTTACGCTCAAGCTAACATATTTTGAATAATTTCTCCTACACAAACTTTTAAATGCGTGATCATTCTGCTCATAACGTCGTCATACAACGAATACTGCAGAAATCAAAAAATGTAAAATTGTTTCCACTCTTATTTGCTCCACTTCTTCATCCTTGCGTCAGGATTAGAACATTCTATGTGCATTCGTTGTAGTGGGCAGAAAGCACACTCTGCAGATGATGTTCCTGTCATTATTCTGGATAAATTATGAATAAAATTACAGATGCCGTAGGTACGTCTTACTTAATGACCCGGTGATTCAGCTATTGCTGGCATCCATTCTAATTATATGTGCGAGCTTTGGGAGCAAAATGATAATGTGACGCATCGGAATCAGTGATCAAACTCAAACAGCAGAATTTCAATCAGTGAAATACTAAAATATTTGAATCATGAGCAGTTCAAGTTGCAATCAGTAATGACGTTGTCAGGCTTACTATCTAAACTTTTGTGTACAACGACCTGGGTGTACAGCTTCTCCTAATTGTTATTTTTGCTCAGTGCGCAGCAAAATCTAACCTTTTGTAAGAGGTACTTCAACTTCCGCAAAATTACTTCTGGTTCCGTTTTCCGTCTTTTTATATTCTAAGGCGCAAAATGTACTGTCTTTCAGGGCTTTCTTTTTTGGCTACAGTAAAGGGAAGATTACTGGTTGCAGGAATTGAAAATATTGAAGTTTTAAAATCTACTTTTCCAAATCATTTTCCTCCAGATTCTCGAATTCATTGCTTTATACGTATTCTATTTTTTGCATTTGCAAATGTTATTTATTTATACTTCTGTGTTCATAAATCAAAGCTTGAACTTTAATTCCGCGAATACTTTTAAACCTAACTGGTTCTTGACCGATTCCCCGGTGTGGGTCTGACCCACAGTCTTCAGGCCCTACCATTTCTACCAGTAATCTTCTGTGCTGGCCACAAAGCGACCGCCAAAGTATTCTGGGACACCATGCCCTGGTTCTCCCGTATATCTGACAGTCAATCGGTGCTTTCCTCGGGTAGTCATCGGAGACCACTCAAGTGGGCGAAATCGGCTGTCTCGAACAGGCATCGGCGACACGAAACAGACTTGCATGACTTGTCACCGTTGCAAGCGCCTCTCGGCCGAAGAAGCCACCGTGCCTCGCAGAGGCTCCGATCACCCCACCGGTCACCTCAGCGGTCACCTTACCGGTCGTCTCGTCGGTCACCTCACCGGTCCCCTCGGCGACACCACCTAGAAAGATGGCAAGGCCCCCATGAGCCACCAGTGTACATGCGAGGCCGGCGACACGCTAGCGTCCCAGAGAGAATGATCTTCGCGTCCGAGCCCTCTTCGAGCGAGAGTCAATGCGAGGACGACGATGTTGCATGGGAGAGGACTCTGTGCGTGGCGCTGCTCGCTTTCGCCGCCGCGCTCCTAGTGAGCGCCGTCGCATTGATAATCGTGTCCAGGGGTTTGCCGACCGGCCAGCACGTCCAGGCCCGCTACAACCACTTGCTCCACGCTCCCGCCGGCGGAGGTTCGTGGTAGTTATCTCTTCCATTGTTTTGAAATGAAGGTACGCTCAGTTTATTTCAGCACGCTCGATGGAGCTCGTATACCTCGAGGAATAGGACGAATGAAAGGGCCATCGGCGTTTACAATACCGCCTAATTCAAAACTTTAATGGAGTGATGTGACCGCCTGCGGTGTTGAATGCCTCCTCATTTAGTATTAACAACAGGTGAAACACTACCACCGGCGGGTCGCACAGCGTAGAGAAAGAAATTGCAAGTGGAGGGGGTCTGAAGCCAAAGTAAATGCATAGTTTTCATGTGTGACATCAGAGTTAGCTCCAGCCCCACGCCTTGCTAAGACGTCTTGCTAAGCAGGTGATTGCACTCCTACCTATCGTGATGCTGTAAAATAGTGACAGCAGCGAGTTAGCACCAGGCAGTTTTCCGACCCCCAAGTGACGCGTACTATCGACTAACACTTGCAAAATCACGATGCTCATCTAACGCTAGGAAACATGCTCCTCTTACTCAAATTTTGGTGAAGGTGGTATGTTGTCCTACCCCGCTCACTTAACAGCATTCCTGGATGACATGGTGCCCCTCAGGTTTGAAATATGCTCTTTATGATGAGGAGGCGCCGTGTGGTTGAGGCACGCCTTGCGTGGTAATGTTTGGATCACAATTGTATCGTACTTGTTACAAGTAACAGTCAAGTGGTGATGCCCGCTAGTTGGTTTAGGTCATTCGCTCCCATACTTGGAGCATAAAATGAAAAAAAAGGTAATCACACAGAAGTAGCGCAAACAGAAAGGGCGCTAGACATCAAATGCTTTTTTTTATTTCAGAAGTGAGAAACCATGGAGCATGAACGCATGCACACCATCACATTATAAGATAATTTCTTATATATGATTGAATGATTGATTTATATGTGCGGTTTAACGTCCCAAAAACCACCAAATGATTGTGAGAGACGCTGTAGGGGAGGGCTCCGGAAACTTTAACTAAATTTCTCATATCTATAACGTCACGTGTTAATTTAACACTTGTGTTTGTAGAAATATTATATTGCCGGTATTAGGTCACATTTTACTGGAATGTTATAACATCTCGGTTACTTCATTTCTGAGGTAACGATCCTCTTAAAGTGGTGATGGTTTTCTTGTCACACAACAAAATTACCCATTTCACATTTTCCCAGGAAATAGTAATACATTACGAAATTACCGATTACAGATTTTTCCTGCAAATAGCCCACAAACCACCGACGATTTTTTAACTTTTTAAGTAATGTCTATTACATTGGTACATTAGTACTACTATAAGCTGTATTTTGAGTATATCTCAGTACATGTTTTTTTTTTACTTTTATTGAAATGCGGCTGCAGCTTGGGTGTGTCCCGCTATTTACTGTAAAGAGCTGTATGAGTGAACTTCAGTCCTCCCTTTAGATATAGTCACCGAACACAACTAACTAAAAAACAGCCTAATAACTTTTTTTTATTCTTGTCCCTGATGATGTCTACATAGGCGTATCAGCCGGGGGGGGGGGGCAAGGGGGCGCTAGTTTCCCACTGAAAAAAGTAGGGAAAAGGCGAAACTGAGCCCCCCCCCCAACCCCCCACTTTCGACAGTGGTTACTCTTGGCTGCACGCTGGGGAACAAGTAAGGCGAAGTTTTCCGTCACAACAGTAATTATTCACTCAAATATGCTCTTACGAGAGAACAAAAAATGTTACAAGGCAATGTCACAACTTAAAACCTTGCTGCCAACGTTTCCGCTGTGATGAGTTTCCTTGTAGGCTCTTTGAGGTGCGGGTCGCCTATGCGACGCTTTCGCATTCATGCGACGCTTTCTAGGGCTGTAGTATATATTACAGAGCAGGCAAGCCCTGAACAGGGGCCCTACATTTTACATTAGTTTTTCATGCTTTTATTCTGCTGCGACTCGTTGATGCATTTACGGGTGGGAACGCGCAAACTTTTTAAACACCAGTAAAAGCATTTGCCGCTTCTGGAAAATAATTTTCTTTGAAAAGGATATATGATCACCGCTGCTCTGTCAAAGCTGTTGCGAAGAGATGAGTGTGACAAATCATTTTGATGTTTAAGTTTTTCCGTACTGAAACGCCAAAAATTGTTTCTCCTTAGTCTCTAATAAACCTTTTCCGCCTTGTTTATGGTAATTTGGAGCCATAGCTGCAGCTTACTAAGTGGTCACGAATGAAGCAGTGGGCTCAAGCTCAGTATGAAGCTCAGAGTTTAAGCTTGCTCCGCAACTTGACCCACTGGACTAGGTAGAAGGTGAGAGACCGTTGTTTTAGCACCATGGAGGCTTAGTAAAGAGTCGGGCTAGTTGGTTTCAACTCAACTTGATTGTATTTTACAGCTCAAAATGCATCTCGGGCAGCAAAGAAGAACACACGTGCAGCGCTGCTTATTTCTCTCTATTTTTCTTTCTCTCAGCTAGTATGAGCTCACAGAGATGTACATACGCAGAAACTACTAAACATTGTTATGCTGCAAGTATCCATCTCGCCAGCTGCTTCAAATAGCCGCTGCTTGTGTGATTGGCAGCTAGCTTACATGAAATACATTTAGGAGATGCTCTCCATCTTTGCGATGCCATTTAACAAGCAGGCGATTTTGTGACACATAGAAAAATTTCAATGCTGAAGAACCAATGCAAACAATATACCGTATCGAAAATCATTTATTCTCTTATTTTTTTTACATGGTCGTACTTAGGGGCTATTATGGTATGGATTATTTTTGCGTCATTTGTTGCCTTACGTAAAAGTGATTGGTGTAAACAAACACTGTGTACACCAATCATATACAACTAACGACTAATTTGAAATGAAGCAACGAGGGTAGTTTACCGTCATAACCGCCTACAATTTGCTCTTTCAAAGGAAATTTTTCTTTACCCCGTTTTATAGACGTATTTATGCAGGTGCCCAGGGGTCCCTTAAGAAGTCCTAATACAAATACAGTGAGTGTAAAACGCCCCTAACACCACAAACTACACATTTAAAAAAGGGTTGAGAAGTTTATAATAAGTTAATAACAGTAATATAACAATACCAATATTATTATTAATTGCACTCTCCAGAAACAGTGTTCAAACTATTAGCAACAAGGCAAATTATAACACGCACAAGCCTCAATATATGCAACAACGTGTAACACTTGTTATAAAAAAAGATAAAAGTCATTATTCGTTAAAAACATGGTTGATCCCTCCGTCAAGGGAATCAGCCTATAAGACGAACGTAAAACGTGCCTTTACAGGGGTAATTAAATATTTACTATACAATGAAACCGTGGGGTTCGCTGATTGTATGTTTCGGCGTTTGGCACTTCAACGTGGATGCATGCTCGTTGCCGCTTATTAAGTACATCTTCATCCTGACGACGAACATTCATAATACATTCATTAAACAATTCATTGTGGTATCTGCAGATTTTAACCGTGAAGTCATAATCAGAGAAAAAGGCGTGATGGCGAGATGAGTGTCGCATATTGGATTCGGACGACATTCTTCAGCCTGTTAAAGTGTGATTGAGCTTCACGGCATCTTAAAGGAAACGTGTCGTGTCAGCTCTGTGTATGCGAATTCATATACAACTGCAAGCCCGTCCATGAAGTTCTCTCTCTCACTCTCTCTCTCTCTCTCTCTCTCTCTCTCTCTCTATATATATATATATATATATATATATATATATATATATATATATATATATATATATATATATATATATATATATATACCACGGTTCAGCTGCCGCTTTATTCAAGCAACAGCAAGATGACACCGATGATGAAGAGGCCGAAGCGAAGACTGATGGTGGTTATTGACAGATGAGGAAGATGAAGTCCAATGAATGCTTACACTAATTTCCCCCGTCGACGAAAGCGGCCAGCCTGGCCGCGAATCACGTTGTGGAACGCATACAATATGGCTTGAGACGCGAAACGTGCACAACCTCTGCCCCATGGCAGCGTTGGTCAGTGGGGGCATGAACAGGTGTGATACGGTAGTTCACGGGTGAGGTCTGTTCAACAACTTTGTAGGGCCAAGATAGCGCGACTCAAGCTTCTCGCATAAGCCAGGCGTTCGTGCAGGAGTCCACAGAAGTGCATCATCGCCGGGGCTGTAGAGGACGATGCGATGAGTGGCATCGTAACGCTGTTTGCGACTTTCTTGGCTAGCTCCGGTGTTTACACGGGCAAGACGATGGCATTGAGTAACACGGGACAGAAACTGTTCGCAAATAAATGGTGAAGCGTTGACGGAACCAGAAAAGAATGAAACGTCGAATGGTGATGTCGATTGGCATCCGTAAAATTAGAAAAAAATGGAGAATAGCCTGTGGTTCATTGAACTGACGTGATATATGCATACATGACAAAGGAAAGAATTGCATCACAGTTGCGATGATCCGGTCGCATATACATCGACAGCATAACGCATAGCAAGCGATGAAATCTTTCCGTTAAGCCATTGGTTTGTGGGTGATAGCTAGATGTTGTTTTATGAAGTGTTTTTGATGCTTGAAAAACTTCACTGAGCGTGCTTGAAAGAAATGCCTTGCCCCGGTCGCTCAAAAGAACACGAGGGGCTCCGTGACGTAGGTAAATAGCATTCAAGAAGAAAGTTGCTACTTCGGAAGCAGTTCCTGCAGTGATGGAGGCCGTCTTAGCGTACCGGGTCAAGTGATCAACTGCAATGACGATCCATCTTTTTCCGTCTGATGTAGTTGGGAGGGGCCCGAAGAGGTGAATTCCGATGACAGAGAACGGCTCTGCTGGGCAAAAAATGGTTGTAGAGTCCCAACTGGAACAGTAGTGGGCCACTTGCGGTGTTGGTAAAGTGCGCATGAGGCAATATATTTAGCTACCGTTGTAGAAAGACCCTGCCAGAAGAATTCACTGCGTATGCGCTCGTGTGTTTTGTAGTAACCCAAGTGTTCTGACGTCGGGTCGTCGGGGGAAGCACGCAGAACTTCAGTGCGCAGTGCACGTGATACGACGGGAACCCATCGGTGGCCTTCCGGGTGGAGAATGTATCGATATAGCACATCGTCCTCCAACTTGAATAGCCGGAGTTGTTTCCCAAGCCTGGCATTTGGGGAAGATCAGGCACTGGTAAGCCGATCAATCAGGTCAGTGCAATAAGAATCGGCTCGCTGGTGAGTGCCAAGTACTGACTAACGGGTGGATGAAGGTAGGGAAGAAATGGATGATATTGCTACGGGGTGCTACAAATGAACATTGTAGAAAAGAGGACGATGTTTAGGGCGAGCTCGTGCAGACCGGGCTCCATATTGTATGCCTGCCTGTTTACCAAAAGTAAAGGTATTTTTCAGACACCTTCTCCCCGTAATATTTTGGTGGAGAGTGCGGGTCTTCCCACAGTCAACACCACGACGATTCTACGCAGCGGACGTTCTTTGGCCGCCTATGCGATGCCTGATCAAGACGAGCATGAGGATTCTTCGCACACTACCTCAACCGTGCTTCGTCTAACTACGCAGCAACCAACAGCACCTTATCCAGCTGCTACTAACCGCACCGTCGTCCTGACTCAACCGCGTGACCCAGGAACATTTTCGGGCAGGGACAGTACTAACGTGGAGAAATGGCTTCAGCTGTACGAAAGGGTGAGCGCTCTTTACAACTGGATCCGACGCTCATGTTGGCCAATATTATTTTCTACCTTGATGGTACAGCTAAAGTTTGGTTTTCCAACCACGAGGAAGATATCACGAGTTGGGACATCTGTAAGCAGAAACTCATCGACCTCTTCGGCAAGCCCATCGGGCGTGGTCGTGCTGCGCAGAAAGAAGTAGCGTCCCGACTCCAGTCTGGCACCGAGTCGCACGTCACATACATACAACATGTGCTCGCCCTCTGCCGGAAGGTTGATGACAAGATGCCGGAATCTGAAAAGGTCGCGCACATTCTCAAAGGAATCGCCGATGACGCCTTCAACATCCTCGTATTTCGAAACTCATCGACCGTAGACGACATTATTAATGAATGCCGACGCTTCGAAGACGCGAAAAGTCGCCGTATAACTCCACACTTTTCGCGTCTTCCCAACACGGCTGCAACATCTACCTGCGAGGACGCCCGTCTGCCGTCAGCCCCTGCTGCTTCCGACAATATCGTGCGCATCGTGCGCCATGAAATAGAGGCAGCATCTCCCCTGTCTGACCAGGTCCAGCCCCCTGACGACTCTCGCGCCACGATTTCTTTGATCAAGAGTGTCGTACGCCAGGAACTGGCCAACGCCGGACTTCAGACGCTATGCCCCGTTAACCGACCTGACTACCTACTGCCCAGTACACCTAATATGTCCCGCGGACCGAACAACCGCCCACGTTACCGGAACCCGGCAGAATGGTCAACTTCCGATAACAGGCAGATCTGCTTCAACTGTGGACGAGTCGGCCATATTTTACGTCAGTGCTGCACTTCCTGAGGTTGGCAACCATGGTCGCATTATGCCAACATCCGACGCCCACCTGCTTGCTCTCGGATGCCTATCTACACGGCACAAGATAATGCTTCGCCATCCAGGTCCACCCAACCAAGCCGCTCCCCGTCGCCCTCTGGACGCCTGTCCCGCTCAACTAACCGACGTCGCTCCCCCTCACCCTCCTACTACCAGTCCTTGGAAAACTGACGGGCGCAGCTCCGAGAGGCGAGCCTGCTTCGACGACCCGACACGAAATTCCTCTACACACGATACCCGGACACAACAACTTGATTAAAGTAAATGTTGACGGTACTTCTGTGGCAGCACTCATTGACACCGGCACTCACATATCAGTCATGAACTCCAGCCTTTGTGCTCGACTCAAGAAAGTGCTCACTCCTGCTCCGATCACTCTTTTCTGAGTAGCTCATGGTGCAACACAAGCAGTCACCGGGATGTGTGCCACCTGTGTCACTGTTGCTGGACGTCATACCACTGTTCTGTTTTACGTACTGGACCACTGCCCACATGACATCATCTTGGGACTCGATTTTCTGCCAGAGCGTTCCGCCCTAATTGACTGTTCTGCTGGTGTTGTTCAGCTCGTCCTACCACACGCCGTTGACCCTCCTGACCCTGCACCGCCAAAGCTATGCTCCGCCGACTTTGTTCGCCTATCTTGTCGAGCTGTGTTGTATATTGACATCTCTCCTGATCCACCTGTGGCTGACGGCGATTATGTCATTTCACCTAATCCTACAGTACTCTGTTCGCTCAATGTTGCATTCCCCCACACCATCATCACAATGAAGGACAACGTGGCATGCCTTTTGGACTTTGCTCTGAAATTTGGACTTTGCTCTGAAGTGCTGCCTCGAGGAATGTCCCTCACAACCCTTGCCCCGGCCGGCGACTACCACATATTGACCTTCACAGAGGATACACGTCATCTGCAAGTATTCAGTCGCGCAGTACACTAGACTGCATAACTGAAATGATGGCCTCTGATCTCCCGGCCGAGCATTTCTCTGCGCTTCGTGGCCTTCTTGCGTCGTATCAAGACGTCTTTGATCTCTGCGACCGACCCCTAGGTCAAACGACCGTCGTAAAGCATCGGATCAACACCGGTGATGCAAATCCAGTACACCGGCGACCCTATCGGGTTTCCTCCACCGAGCGCCACGTGATCCAGCAAGAAGTCGACAATATGCTTGCCCGAGACATCATTGAACCTTCTTCAAGTCCTTGGGCTTCCCCCGTTGTGCTTGTGAGAAAGCAGGACAACAGCTGGCGCTTCTGTGTCGACTACAGAAATCTTAACAAGGTTAAAAAAAGACGTGTATCCTCTGCCGCGTATAGATGATGATCTTGACTGCCTTAGTGGAGCAAATTATTTCTCTTCCATGGACCTTCGTTCCGGGTACTGGCAGATATCTGTTGATGATCTGGACCGTGAAAAGACAGCATTTATAACTCCCGACGGGCTCTATCAGTTCAAAGTAATGCCATTCGGGTTATGCAATGCCCCGGCTACATTCGAACGAATGATGGGCGCTCTTCTTCAAGGTTTCAATAGGTCAATATGCTTATGCTACCTTGATGACGTCATTGTTTTTTCGCCAACTTTCGAAACTCACCTCGAGCGTCTCTCAACAATTCTTTCGGTTTTCCGCAAAGCAGGGCTCCAACTAAACGCGTCGAAATGTTACTTCGGCCACCGGCAGCTCACTGTCCTTGGACACCTTGTCTATTCTTCTGGTGTTCGTCCCGATCCTGAGAAAATCTGCGCTGTCAAAGATTTCCCTGTGCCGACCACTGCAAACGATGTTCGAAGCTTCGTGGGCCTTTGTTCTTACTTTCGTAGATTTGTGCGGAATTTCGCTGACGTCGCACGCCGACTCACGGAACTACTAAACAAAAATGTGACTTTTGTGTGGGGACGTGAACAAACCAGAGCATTTGTTGAACTGACGAGTAGTAGACTTACGACGCCACCGATTTTCGGCCACTTTGATATATGCGCTTTAACGGAAGTGCGTACCGACGCCAGCGGCCACAGAATCGGAGCCGTTTTGGCACAACGACAGCATGGCTTCGAGCGCGTTATTGCATACGCTAGACGTCTTTTATCGCCAGCAGAGCAAAATTACTCCATCACAGAACGCGAATGCCTCACACTCGTCTGGGCAGTGGCTAAATTTCGGCCATATTTGTATGGACGACCGTTCACGGTTGTCACTGATCACCACGCCTTATGCTGGTTGTCGTCCTTAAAAAAAGATCCTAGTGGACGTCTCGGCCGGCGGGCTCTACGGCTACAGGAATATTCTTACACGGTTGTCTACAAATCAGGTCGCCACCATGAGGATGCTGATTGCTTGTCGCGTCATCCAGTACACCCAGCAGACCTTTCTGAGAGCGATGAGTCTACTTGCGTTTTGGCACTTTCCGCGTTTAGCAACATCGGAGATCAGCAACGCCGTGATCCTCACCTCAGAGATATAATCCTTCGACTTAGTGGTCCCACAACTCCTCCGTCCCTCCGTACATTTCATCTCCAAGATGGCGTCTTATATCACTACAGCATGCATCCTGACGAACCTGAGATGCTGTTGGTCATACCACAACATATGCGTCAGACTGTCCTTGCACAGTTGCATGATATTCCGACTGCTGGTCACCTGAGAGTTTCAAGAACTTATGACCGCGTTCGACGTCGCTTCTTTTAACCCGGTATTCACCGATCCATCTGCCATTACGTCGCCTCATGCAAATCTTGTCAACACCCTAAAAAACCAGGAACCCTTCCAGCGGGACGCCTTCAGCCCGTTTAGATCCCATCCGAAACATTTTATAGGGTAGGTGTTGACTTACTAGGACCGTTCCCTTTATCGGCCAGCGGAAACAAGTGGATAGCAAACGCCACGGATTACTCCACTCGGTATGCCATCACACGGGCCCTTCCAACCAGTTGTGCGACCGACGTCGCTGACTTTCTTCTAGAAGAAATCATATTACACCACGGCGCTCCTCGGCAACTGCTTACCGATCGGGGTTGCTACTTTTGATCACAAGTTATCCAAGACATATTACACTCTTGCGCTACAAAGCACAAGTTCACAACGGCGTATCATCCTCAAACCAACGGGCTCACGGAGCAGCTAAATAGAACCATCACGGACATGCTCGCCATGTACGTTTCTTCTGACCATCGCGACTAGGACTCTGCCCTTCCATTTGTAGCGTTTGCCAATAATACGTCTTGGCATGACACTGCAGGTTTCTCACCATTTTCCCTCCTGTACGGACGAGAACCTACGTTGCCTTTCGACACGCTCCTTCGTGCCGTTAGCCACACGTCAGATTATGCCCGCGATGTGATCTCTAGAGCTCTAGAGGCACGTGAGATTGCTCGCCGGCGTCTGATTCGCAGGAACAACAACGACAGGTCTACAACGCGTGCCATCGTGATGTCCACTTCAGTCAAGGTCACACAGTCCTTCTCTGGACGCCGTCACGGCGAGTTGGCCTGTGCGAAAAGCTGACTTCACCGTACTCGGGCCCGTACCGTGTGGTACGCCAAGTCACCGACGTGACATATGAAATTGAACCTCTTAACGCCACCAGCGCGCGATCGTGTTCTGACGTTGTTCACGTCACTCGGCTGAAGCGATATTACTCGGACCAACCAAGCACCGAGACGGTGCCTTCGCCGCCGGGGTGATGCTACGGGGTGCCACGAATGAACATTGTAGAAAAGAGGACGATGTTTAGGGCGAGCTCGTGCAGACAGGGCTCTATATTGTATGCCTGACTGTTTACCAAAAGTAAAGGTATTTTTCAGACACCTTCTCCCCGTAACAATATCGACGAGGCGTCCTCCGCATAGCCAATTTAACCAGGTGATGTAACGTGCGCCGAAGACTGCGGCAAAGGGCATCGTGACAAAGCGTGGGCATCTTGGTGTTGTCCTCCGGTCTTGTAGATGACGTCAGAGTCATATGATTGTGACCGGAGAATCCAGCGACCAAGTCGCCTCGACAAGTTTTTGATTGTGGAAAACTAGCAAAGAGCATGGTGGTCTGTCACAACAGAAAAATGTCGACCATGTAGATACGTACGAAATTTTTGGATGGACCAGACAATAGCCAAGCACTCTTGTTCAGTTATTGAGTACCTCTTCTCTGCAGATGTCAGAGTGCGGCTTGCATACAGGACAACTTCCTCATTTTATTTTATTTATTTTTAGCAGTACTGCAGACCACCATGTGGTTCATGCAGGAGGTGCTATACAATGATTACAAAATAAAAAAAAACATCGCAAAGACAGCGAAGAAGCAAAAATAAGAGCAATAAGAAAAAGGAAACGCAAAAGAAACATCAATTACAATGACGGCGCACAATACAAGCTTTGCAGTTCGCGTACAAAGTCATTGGCATCAACAACAGTGGAGGGTAAGGCATTCCATTCGGACACAGTTCTAGGAAAAAAGCTGTATTGATACAATTTTGTTCTTGCGAAAATTGGGGCAAGTGACCTACTGTGGGTATGTCTAGATTTCGTAGTTGAGTGGGGACGTACACAATCAGGAATAATTACATTTGTACTTCAGGTGAGACACTTGTGAAGAAAAATCAACCTACTGACCTTTCTACGCGATTCTAACGATGAGTTGTTATGTTGCTTCATTAGTAAGGAAGGCAAGTCAGTCATCCTATACTTATAAAATATAAAGCGCACTGCTTTTCTTTGGACACGTTCTAGTTCTTTCACATCATTTTTGTTGTAGGGGTCCCATACAATTGAAGCATATTCTAATTTAGTTCTAATGAAGGTATTGTATGATAGAAGCTCAAGACTAGGAGGTGCGGTTTTCAGTTTCCTTTCGAGAAATCAAAACTTCTGCAGTGCAGAGTTACAAGTAGCCGATATATGTGTTGATCAGGTGACTTTGTTATTGATAGTTACACCGAGATACCTTCATTTGTCTACTTTCTGTATATCACGCTGGTATATAGAGTAAGTGAACGTGCTAGGAATCTTCTTGCAATACGCAGAAGTACACTTTTTTCTGAGTTTAACTCCATGTCCCATCGAATGCACCAGTCCCTGATAGCCTGTAGGTTTTGTTGTAGCAGTATATGATTGTTTAGAGCACTAATTTCTTTAAAAACAACGTAGTCATCCGCGAACAGTCCAACGCAAACGCCAATTTTAATAAAGTCTGCCAAGTGATTAATATAAACTAGAAACACCAATGGTCCCAAAACACTTCCCTGAGGCACTCAAGAAGTCACACACAACAGTTCTGAGGAGTGATCCAAAAATGTACGAACTGCCCCCTGTCCTAAAGGTAGGCGCCCCATTTAACAACATTTGACGGAACACCCAAATATTCAAGCTTCTGTAATAACTTTCCATGAGGCACTTTATCAAATCAAGGCAAATCAAGGCATTTTATCAAATCAAGGCATCCACCTGTGCAGTCATATCGAGGTTATGCGAAAAATTGTGCCCTGTAGTTAAGCTGTGTAACTGTAGACATGTTCTTTCTAAAACCATGTTGATAGGGTGAAAGTGCATTGTGTTTTTCAAGAAAATCAATAAGGTACTTCGAAATGACGTGCTCCAAAAACTTACTACATGTGCTTGTAATAGATATGGGCCGATAGTAATTCACAGACAAACGATCGCCCTTTTTGTGAATGGGACTGATGCGCGCTAAATGCTAGTCGTCCGGAATTTCGCCTTTGGCTATTGATAAACTATAGAAATCTGTCAGAAAATGAGACACCTGCTCTGCGTACCGATGTAGGAAAGCATTAGAGATACCGTACGGCCTCGACGGCTTTTTTCGATTAACATTAGGAAGCATAGACACGACGCCTTCATGCAACACTGCCAGATCGTCAGCTAAAGATGAATCACTGCTCTGAGGTGCTAAATTATCGCCTCTCGAAAAAACACTGTGGAAATAATAATTAAAATGCTCCGATATCTGTCGAGCATCAGTAGCTGTTATGTCACCAATTTTT
Source organism: Rhipicephalus microplus (assembly GCF_043290135.1). Classification (NCBI taxonomy): domain Eukaryota; kingdom Metazoa; phylum Arthropoda; class Arachnida; order Ixodida; family Ixodidae; genus Rhipicephalus; species Rhipicephalus microplus. The sequence goes on from NC_134702.1 coordinate 220,381,363, forward strand.
ATTTTAGAAACATTCTGTCGGCCTTCTAATAAAGTCGCCGGAACTTTTGGCTGTCGCGTTTAATAAAGTCAGAAAGACAATTAATAATGTAAGCGCTTCGGGACTCTCCTAATTTCCTTAATAGGTTTCGTTTCAGTTCAAGATAAATAGAGCATGACACTTTTTTTTTTGCTTGCGGAGCCGTTTAATTTTACGTTTTGTATGAATAATATCCCTAATTATCCAAGTGTTTACACGTCGCTTCTTAAGGACTTTGTTTGGCGTAAATTTTGTAACGCAAAAATTTATCGCATCCCGGAACCTCATCCATGAAGTCTCGATGTTGTCAACTGCAAAGTCAAGATGTATGTCTAAGTAATCAATCACTGAAACGTCATCGGCGTTTTGAAAGTCCGAACGAATCAAGAATTTTTCGCTAGCTTCGGCCTATTACTTGTTAATTGCCAACAAAAATAGATAATGATCTGGCTCTACTGATGTTGAAGCACCGGTAAATATCTCTGTTATGAATAATAGATCTACGATGGATTTACCAGGTGTGCACTGACGAACTATATGCTCGAAGTTTAAACAAAACATCACATCCAATACAACATCAATTGTTGTGGAACATCCATATTTTAGTTGGTTCCAGGTAATTTCAGGAAGGTTAAAATCACCTGCCACAATCACATTTTTATCACGAAGGCTAAGTACGTCTTCGTGCAGTTTGGTCAAGTACACATCATTTGAGTTGGGTGGGTGGTATATCGCACAAAAGAAAAATTGAATTCCACAAAAACACACGCTTAGCAGCAAACTTTCGTGATCAGCAATTTGATCTCCAGCAGTAATATTGACAGAATGTTTCGCAAGAATAGCCACGCCTCCTCCTCAAGAACCCCTGTCTCGCCGATACAAGCAGTACCCTGGTGGTGCAATTTCATCATCGCGTATATTGCCAAGAAGCCAAGTTTCAGTGACCACGCATATATTTATTTATTTTAATATTCTTATTTAGAAATACTGTCAACCCTCTATTGAGGGTCATTACAGGAAAGGTACGCCACACTGTACAAAGAAATTGGGGATATAACTATACATCTCCCAATGATAAACCAGGTATACTTATATACAAATCCGTGAAAGCTCTGCATTCGAAACGAAAAACACACACCCTGATTCGCAATGCAACGAATAACAACTGCAATAATATTTACAATAAGTCACATAAATGTAAATTAAGTAAATGCACAAACTCATTAACACCACCGTATAAGAGTAACAGGGATTCAAGTGCGTCCGTTTCATTCACAACACTTCTAGCATTTAGCGAAATGAGGTGGAGCTGTTGTGGCTTCAATTGCTAGCTCTGGGCAATGGGGCGTTTTTGTTTGGGATTACTTTGCGTGTCATAGTAGCATAATCCCATGCGTACAACTGATAATCGATGCGCAACTTATCAGTTACCCAGCTTATTCTTTTGCCTTTATCTTTATCATCTTTAGCGCTAGCCCAAAGCAGTTTACGTTTACGAAGTGTGTCCGCGCAGTAATCATTCTGTAAGTACATGTTCGTACCACTCAGCTTTCGTGCGTTACGCTGCACTGCTTTTTTTCCCTGTAGTCTTGAAAGTACAAATAATGGGTCTGTGTGCCCGAGGCTTACCAAGCCTATGAATGCGACCAACAGAAGTGCAGTTCACGCCGAGGTTTTCTGCAAAAAATGCCTTGATTACTTTTTCACGCGAGATTGACTCGGACTCATTCGGTACGCTTGGTATGCCAAATACTATCAAGTCAGATCTTCTGCTTCAATTTTCTAAGTCTACTAGTTTAACATAGGCTGACTCTTGAGTCACCTGAATTTTGGAAATAGCTGACCGTAAAACGCCAGCCGCGGTTGTCGCCTGATACGATGGTTCTACTTTTTCTTCTACTTTGGTCAAGCGAGCTTCAAAACTTGATATTCCATTTTCTGTTCTCTCAAGACGGCTCTTCAAGTCAGCAATATCAGCCCTTATAGCCTGTTGACCATCCATAAGCTTCTTAAACATATCTTCAACAGATGGCCCAGGATTATTCTCAACATCGCCACAGAGCAACAATTTACAAGAACAAAAACACTGATGCGCTATTGTAATGCAAGTATGTGGGCACGGCAGAATAACTAAAAATCTCTCATCGCTACGTACAGAGTACGGTTAACTAACCTGCACGAAGCAAACAAATCGCGTGGTTAGCGATCCTAGTCGATGCGCTTCGCCGTGCCCCCTGACGAGATCCTGGCAAGGCACATGTTTTATACTGTTGGTGCCCGTTGACGTCACGAAGCCCTGTTTGATCCATAGAACCGGAATGCTCGTGACAATGACAAAGTTCCCAGCACAATTGTCGGTGAAATCTTGCGGCTTCAAAGGAAGAACTTCCGGTGTGGGTGGTGCACCGCCAAGTGCAAGAAACAAAGCCTGCACGAATCAAACAAATCACATGGTTAGCTATCCTAGTCGATGCGCTTCGCCGTGCCCACTCGCGAAAGGCATGGTCGCACTGGAGGAGTACGGCGCCAATTCCTTGTCCACTAGCGTCAGTATGTAATAACGTGGGTGCCTTGTCATCAAAACAACAAAGCACTGGTGGGGATGTCAGTACATGCTTGAGTTCTTGAAATGAGGCTTCGCATTGATCATTCCAATCGAAGGAACTGGTACTAGCAAGAAGCTTGTGGAGAGGAGCTGCATTAGTGGCAAAGTTGAGAATGAATTGGCGAAAGTACGATGCGAGTCCAAGAAAACTGCGTTGTTCCTTGGAACGAAAGGGGCGTGGAAAATTGAGGACTGCGGAAATTTTGTCCGGATCGGGCTGGATGCCATCTTTACTAACGAGATGTCCCAGAACTTTTATAGCTGTCCTTCCGAAGTGGCACTTCTTTGCGTTTAGTTGAAGTCCAGCATTGGAAAGACATCTGAGAACTTCATCTAGGCGTTGCAGATCATCGGAAAAGTGGAAGAAAACACGACGATATCTTCAAGGTAGCATGGACAAGTTTTCCACTTGAGGCCACGAAGAACAGTGTCAATCATCGTTTCGAAGGTGACGGGAGCAATACAAAGCCGATTGGCATTACGTTAAACTTCTAAAGACCGTCCGGCGTAGAAAAGGCGGTCATTTCTTTGTCTGCTTCGTCCATCAAAATTTGCCAATATCTGGACCGAAGGTCAAGGGTGGAGAAGTATTGCGTGCCTTGCAATGAGTCAAGTGCATCATCTATACGGGGCATCGAATATACATCCTTTCGGGTAATCTTGTTGAGCGCGCGGTAATCAACACAAAATCGTACCGATCTATCTTCCTCTTTTACCAACACGACAGGTGATGACCAAGAACTGTTAGAGGGTCTAATGATGTTTCTTTTTAGCACATCGGTCCCGTTCTCCTCGATGATTTTGCGCTTGGCCAAGGAACTCGGCAGGGACGATGGCGTACAACAGTCTCTGACCTTCAGTGTTGATGTGATGATGAGCAACAGTGGTCTGTCCTAGTGCCGAAACATTGGCGTCGAAGAAGGCCTGGTGTGTCGTTAGCAAATCTAGCAATGCCTCACGTTGAGAAGCAGAAAGGTCAGGATTTATCCCAGCAGCAAAGGAGGAGGAAGTAACAGGCTTGCCCTGCTGTGGATGAGCTGTCTAGGCGTTAAGAGAGACCAAAGATACCGGTTGGGTATCTACATAACACGACACTGCAGAACCTTGGGGTAGGAGGATAGGCTGCGGGGTAGGGTACAGGCCAAGGATTATCGCAGCACTGTCTTTGAACCGCACCAGGCTGGAGGGGAGTACGACGCCGCGAGCTAGACAGTTGCTGGAAGGGGTGATAAGGACGTCACTATTGGCAATATTCGGAGAAGTGATGGTGATGAGTTGCTCCTGACCAGGGAACAGTATGGAATCAGAAGCTGTAAAAAAACGCTGTGGTTTCTCGTCGACGCGTTCACTGCAGTGATCAGTCTCGGTCATCTGGACTATAAGTTGACGGCAAGAAATCAATGCAGATGCTGATGAGAGAAAGTCCCAACCTAAAATTAGTTCATGAGCACACGAAATTTAGACAGCGAAGGGGATGTGATAACAAGTACTATCAATGAAGACATGCGCTGTACACTGCGCTGATGGTCTAATTCTTGCTCCATTGGCCCCAATCAAGGATGATCCAAGGTAGGATGATTCACTTTCCGCAATCGAGAACACAAGTGGGCACGCATAACTGAAATAGATGCTCCCGTGTCCAACAAAGCCAACACCCGCACACCTTGCGCAGTCAACAATAACATGTTTGATGGTCGTTTAGGAGGACTTGGGTCATTTCGCCGTGATTCAATTTTCCCTCCAAAAACTGCATTGTTCAGTTCTCCGATCGCTGCGCAGACAGTTGAGAGACAGGTCGAAGTGGTGAAACAGAGCGTCGGAGTGGTGAAGGGGAGCGTGGTCGGGAGGCACGTGTATTGTTGGTCGTGTTGGAAATGTGCACAGGACACGGGGATCGGTGGTTGGCAGGACTGTCGGCTTGATGGTAGTCACCTTGAGCACAGGTGTCGTCACGTTAAAAAGTGGCATTCATCTTGCTGACGATGTCGGCAGAACCGGAAAATGTGTCCTTAAATTGCACAGTAGTAGCAAATAGGCCGTGGGGCTCGCCAGGGATAATGGTAGGTAGGGTCCCGTGGACGGGCGACTAGAGGGGCGAGGTGGTCGCGATCAGGCACAGGTGGTGGTACTTGAGACGGCAAGGGTTGCATTGAAGCGATTTGTTCGTACGAAGTGGGTTGGTGGCAAGGTGGAGCATGGTGGGTGCTTTGAAATGCTGACATTTCTTTTAATAATGCCTCGCCGATCGCTAGAGACAGGTTGAGTGGGAACGTTGCTAGAAGGAGGTAGGTACACTGTAGGCTTGTATTCCTCGCAAATTATGGCTCGAATGATGGATCGGAGCTCCATACTGTTTGCGAGAGCATTCTCAGAGAAGTCGGGATGCAGGCGGATTGACTGCAAGGTATCAAGCCGCTGGCATACAGAGATGACGTCGGAAACCGTCGAAGCGTTTTGCGCGGCGAGGGCGTTGAAAGCGGCAGGTCCGATACCCTGGGAAGGTGTCGGACACGATAAGCTTCGGGCATGGTTTCGTCGATACGACGGCAAAGTGCAAGCACGTCCTCAATATTAGAAGTATAGGACTCACCGCAATGTTGAACGCGTTCTGCCAGTTTCTTCCGAGCAACTTCTGAACGGATGATCGGTGTGCCAAAAATACGTCGGAGCTGATCTTTGAACGAAGCCCAATTGCGGAAGTCGCTCTCATGATTAAGGAACCTTGTCTTAGCATCCTGAGATACGTAAAATTGGGCGCGTGCTAAATTCGATGCCTCGTTCCAGTTCTTATAGACACCTACGTGGTCATAGTTGTCGAGCCAGTCTTCGACATCTTCACCAGGCAGACCTGAGAAGATTGGCGGCTCCCGAGGGGGACTGTTGACCGGGCTTGTGTTGGCGGCGGGTGGTTGGGCTGGCGGGTGGTTTGGTTGGGCTTGCTCTTGCACCATGGTGCTCTGCTGGCGTAAGCGACGTATCGAACGGAACTCCAGGAGCTGGCTTTGAAAGGAGAGAGGTCGAAGAAGAGATCGTGAAGCACTCTTCCAATATATATATATATATATATATATATATATATATATATATATATATATATATATATATATATATATATATATATATATATATATATATCCTGCTTACTAGTGAGGACTGAGGAAGGCTTGCCCCCCCCCCCCCCCACTCGCGACAGAGTTGGTACGCCGCTGTCTAGAACCATCTCAATATGCCTGCCACTATGCAGAAAAGCAACTCTGAGGGCAGAAAACGAATAACGCGTTTTCCTTATTTGTTCTATGCCCTAACTGAAATATGGAACCGTACAAAAATAAAAAAAGGCAGAACACGCAGAATGATAAAATATGCATGCGGAATCACCTGTTTCATTGCTTTGAGCTCAAGGCTTTTATGACACGCATCTGAGCCAGGCACGTAGCCTGAATTGTTTTTCGGAGGACAAGTGGGGTGCACCACCTTGATTTTAGGATGTGCACCTCTGAAAATGGCCATTTTTCACTCTCCATGCTATGGCGAAAAAAAAATTGTAGGGGGAGGGGTAGGGGGCACATGCCTGATGTGTCACCCACTGGCTATGCCTCTGATCTGAGACCGGAAAACAGATAGCAGGAGCACTTGCGGTGCCGATGACACGTGTTCAGAAGTTTTCTATATACATATTATTATGTAAGGTTTCACGTTACAAAACCATGATATTATTATAGATAACGCCATATGGCAGGCGTCGGAAATGTCTATCACTTAGGGTTCTTCAACGTACACCTAAATTTAAGTAGACGGGCCTCGAACATTTTGCCTACATTGAAAATGCAGCCACCGAGAGCCGGGATTTGAACCCGTTACCTGTGGGTCAGCAATCAAACACGGTATAGGAACAAGAGCACCACGATGCGTACCGATAGAAGCAGTGTTGTATTCGTCATCGAAAAAAGTAACCATATCTGTTCTTAGCTACTCCACAAAAAAAGGGACCGCGTTACCGGCCTTCGTTACCCACAAAAAAAGGTAACACGTTACCGTTACCTTTACCGAGAACAAATAAAAAACCTTACTTTTGCCATTACCACACAATCACAAATTTTTTAAATGTGTCTGTGACAGTAACTAACTTTTAGAATTTTTTACATCTGAAGTTTATATTTCACATAAAACGTCTAAACTGAAAGAGAATTATAATCAATATGCTCAATAAACAAGTATCATTTGTACAAATGCGGCAGATCTTTGCATTGATATAGAAGCCTAGTGTTAATTGCTACATGTGGTGGCTTGTGACTCTGTGGCACATGGTGAAGCCATTTTTTTCGAAGGACATTGATTGATTTGATTATTATGTGCGGTTTAACGTTCCAAAACCACCATATGATTATCAGAGACGCCGTAGGGGAGGGCTTCGGAAACTTCGACCACCTGGGGTTCTTTAACGTGCACCCAAATCTGAGTACACGGGCCTACAACATTTCCGCCTCCATCGGAAATGCAGCTGCCACAGCCGGGATTTGATCCCGCGACCTGCGGTTCAGCAGCCGGGTACCTTAGCCATTAAACCACCGCGGCGGGGCTGTTCAAAGGACTTAGTACAGAGTATTATATTCTCCCGGTGGAGGCGGAAATGTTGTAGGACCGTGTGCTCAGATTTGGGTGCACGTTAAAGAACCCCAGGTGGTCGAAATTTCCGGAGCCCTCCACTACGGCGTCTCTCATAATTATATGGTGGTTTTGGGACGTTAAACCCCATATATCAATCAGAGTATTATATTCTATCATCAACGATAGACACAAGGAAATCATCACATAATTGTCAAGAAATTTGCTCTAATCAGCTTTTTCAGAGTCTGAAGACCCCCTGCTGTCGAGATCGTCGAAATAGAAAGTAGCCCCCTGAATTGCGTGCCACCTTAGCCGCGTGCCAGTAAGTCATCTCGGAGCCCTTCATTGTTCGGTTGTTTTAAAGACGGTAGTCTTTCTTGGGGACCTTCGACGCAAAAACTTTGGTCTGCCTGTCTGTCCATTTGTCTGTTCGTCCACCGTAACCGCGAACTGGGTACTCCAAACAGCACCAGCCGATACCCCGAACGGCCAACCCAATCCGCAGCGATCAGCAATGTTGTTCAAGAATCGGCGTTCACACGTGTGCAATTGTCAATTAAAAAACAATTATTGCGCATATCTGAGGCACCATAAACACACGTATATATTCTGCATGTTCGTCTTTTACTAGAAAAGGCATACATAAGTAATACTAAGAACCGTAGTGCTCATCACGCTGCGCTGACCATCCAACGCTTGCACGGAAAGGCGAGTGTTTCCAACGCTTTGCTAAAACGAGATGGTGGTGGCACCTACCCGTCGCCTTGCGTTCTACACCTTATCACCTCTGAGGCGGGCGCACACACCCGTCTCAGAGCCACGCGCTTTGTTTCTGAAAAAAAAAACTGACAGATGGCAGTCATGTCTCACGTGTGACGTCACGTGATGCGCTCTTTCGCCTCCGCTGCACGCTCGAGGCACTCTAACGCAGCGCCTCCAGAATATCATTCGCCGATTTTCTCGAGCAGAACATCAAATAAATGTTTTGTTCACGCTCTCCACACGCAAGACTATCGTCTTTCGACGACATTTTCAGAATAAATGCAGATACGGGGCTATTCGGGGGGGTTCAGGAGAGAGATTTTGGCACGTTTGTGACAGCCAACATTCTTGGTGCACTCTTGTTGTCTCATTCGGGCCACCGAAACTTATCACGCGTGCCTGAAGAAAAAAAAAGGACTACTGTGATAACGCGCAGAAGAAAGACTATTGCAGTCACGGAAAAACGCATTTGTGTATGAACATTTCCCACTCACTTTAGCCTCCATAAATAACGCAAAAATGTGCAAGCGTTTATGTGAGCGTGTTAAAGAACAGCCTCGCTAACTCAAAAAATCACTACTTTAAAACGTAGCTGCCGTTGCAGAAATAAGTAAAACTTGTTTTCAAAAAAAAACGGGATTTGTTTTATTACAATTGTACAAACTACTTGGTAGCAAGTATAATACAGTCACCAATACTTGGGCATTTCTCAAAAAATGTTTTTTTTTTGCCCTACAAGTTCCGAATATTGTATATTGAGCTCTTCATTGTGCATATACTTTATGCAAAAGATGTCTTCTTTGTAATGGCAATATTTCTACGTTACATCATTATGAACTTCCTGAGTCACTGTTGATGCAAGTACGCGCTCCTTGTTGAATAGGTTGTATATTTTTGCCTCGTATATATGCAGTTGAAAAGGAAGCTGCGCTTCTTTTCGGGCTCCTGAGTACTCTATGCATGAAATACGAAATATTTGAATCTAGCCTATCGTTTCTTGTATTTGTGTCAATCTCTCACGGAATAACCTATTGGCGACAGTGGCGTGGCCAGGGCCATGGGGTGGCTCATTAGCTCTACGAATTTTTGGTCGCTATGGCACACTTGTCTGCTCGGCTGTCACTCCAGGTCAAAAAGCTGCCTTCCCCCCGTTTCAGAAAAAAAAAACGTTCTGCCTAAACCCCTTCTTTGCAATAACCTGGGTTAGGAGTCTAATAATGCTAATGTCTGCCGTGTATCTTTCCGTATCTGTTAGCAATAGTGTTCGTGTGAGAGCGGTATTGATGAGCTTTAGTTCAAACAGAGGGTACCGAGAATCCGAGCTAACCAAAGCACCGAGAGAAAATGAAAAAGCGATGTTTTTCTTCACAACAGAAAAATCAATATTTTGCGCCTCACTTGCACTCTTTTTAGAAGTTTTATCTCTGCCATGGGGTCACGTGCACCCAATATAATGTCCATGATATGCAAAATTCTATTAGGCAGGCCCCACTAGTGTCCCTACTGTAAACCGATCAAGTTACCGGCTGTCTCCTAGATAGGCGAGAATTCCACAAAAAGCCACTTATAAATTGGGCTCAAAGACTGCCATGCCAAAATAGTTCAATAGATGTGGTTGTCGTTCACCACGCTGTGCTCAGCGAGTGTACTCTTTTGTCACTCGACCTTGCAGACGTTGGTTTTATGTTGCCAGAGGCTTTCGAATAAGTTCTTTCTTTCCCTTTGTTCGAAGCGTGAAAATTAGTACGGGGTATGAAGTGAACCAGTCCACGCGCTTTCCCTTCGCTTTTCTTCTCATTAAGACTGTCTCATAACCAGTGGTGTGAAAATCTAAGGGTTCTTGAATGGTACGTTGTCTGCATTTTGCAATGACGAGGTCTGTACACGTCTCACCAGTTGTTCTTGGTTGTTCATACAGGTATGAAATGCATCTCGGAGCACGTCTTCATGTTATATGCTGCAAAAGCCAGTCGTTCTTTTTGATATCTACATCACATTCATGAGCCAGTATGAAGGAGTCGTTCTTATAGTTAGTATCATAGTCTAACATCTAAATTGATGTATTTTGCTAGGCTCTCTTTGGGGAGATTAGGGGCCAGGTACATTGTCATTAGAGTGATTTTATTTGGAAGTTGCATCACAGCATGTCGTCATTGCGGCTCTGGCTGGTCATTAGTAGCTTGAGATCCAACGTGGTCCGCTGCTCTACTTTTCCTGTGCAGATGACAGAAGCAGCAGAAGCTCGCCGTGCCGCTCCAGCTTCGAGGGTGACATCATGTACGCGTTTGTTTTCATCCATGGCAGAGAAATAATGTGTTGTTTGAAACAAACTTGCTTTTAATAGTCATCAGCCACATCACGAAGTTTACCAATGCCTTACATATGTATTGCGGCTTCCTCGCTTGCCAGCAGAATGATGATTTACATGGTGGCACAGTGGTTCCTTCATCGTCATCGCGATGACGTATAGTGGGTACCTTGCAAGGGCTATGCAGTGATGGTAGAAAGAAAATACAAGGTCAGGAATGCACTTTTTGATCATTGTCATTGTCATCAAGCGACGATAGGGGCATGGCCTGACGGCGAAATTTTGCCACGATTTTTCTTATATGCATTATCGTAGCAAACCAAGAAGATTCCACGTGCACCATGTGCCAGATAATGAGTTTTCTTACTGACAGAATATTTGAAGGCCTGCTCACGCTTACGCTGCACAGCCTGGCCATTTACACGGCCGCCAAAGTTTCCCGTGTCACTAGTTCTCAGCGATTCTTGATGACCACCAATATTAAGGTAGCTACATATTTCAAAGAAATGCTGAAAGCGTATTATATTAGTCACTATTTAGGCGGTGTTTTCTTTCGATGAATTGTGCCTTCACTTCACGGTTAGGCTTCTTTTACTGCACGACATACTGAGAAGCGTGGTTTTTGGGGTGTTTGATGCTTCACACCAGGAGCGTAGTCAAGATTTTTTTATGGGTGAGGCGTTGAACCCTACTTTATGTTTTGTTGTGCATGTAAAGTTTTTAGAGAAAGGGGGTGGTGACACCCACGCCCTCGGCTACGCCCCTGCTTTACAACAAGTCGTGCGCACGCTCGATTTTTAGATTTAGATGCCAAATGTGATGGCGCGAGGTGGCCTCGTTAGCATCATCGTCTTGTTCCCTTGCCAGGCTTCGATTCTCAGTGGACATCTCAAGCCGTGCTGCGTGGAAAAGAACGCCTTCACGCGTAACACTGCTTGTTTGACACTCTCCTGTAATGCGTGCCTAAAGGCCATTTCACATTACACAAAAAGTAGCGATTTTCAGGCTGCGAATTCGTTCGCAGCGAAAAAAAAAGCAGTTCGCTCCTGCCGCAGTGGTCCGTGGCGAGCTTCCAACATGTTGGAAATTTTCGCTCTGATCGCAGCGGTGGCAGTGATTTTTAGTCGGGACCCGTCGAGAGAGGGCTGGTCAGGCGTAGCCGTCGAAATAGAGTCGACATGTTTGCTTTGGTAATGGCCGATGTTGCGCATTTTTAATTGAATTCAGACTGAAAAGTGTTCCTAAATAACGACACAAGCGGGCCCTTTGTTAGAGTTCACGGTAACTTCATCATATCATAATGCACATGTTATTACATTACATTCGTGCCTGTCACATTGAGTGGTGGCAAGAACTTGCCGCTCCAGTCGCGGAGCCAAAATCGCGAACCGTTCGCGGTCCATGTGAATTGAAACCGCTATTAGCGACGGTTGCGAACAGAGCGATCGAAGCGATTGGAGTGAACGGAACGATTTTTTTCGCTGCGATCGCGGCATGTGAAACCGCCTTAAAGAAAATGCAGTTACCAAGTGTCAAATGCTACCGGAATACACTAAAGTTTGCATCGGCGAAGTACCCACTAGGGTTAACAGCCAATAGCTGCATACTTTATGAATGCTGTTGGTCCTTATTAATTGTGTCTGAGCGCTTTGCAATAGGTAGCTGATTAAACCACCTACTCGTTGCGTATTTCAGGTGGTGTAAGCCTGGTGGAGTTCCACAGTTCTGCCCAGAGTGTGAACTGAGCCATTCCTAACACAGGCGGGGCTTAGCGGTAAACGACCTGAACGACCTCGGTTCAATTCACGCTGGAACCAGTATATTTGTTTCTTTAATTCTGTATAAATCGACTATTCTGTAACAACCGATGGCACTGATACCAATGCACAGAAGAACGCCGCCTTCGAAGTTTCTGTGACATGAGCTCTTTAATTAACCCTGTTCCAATAATAATACTTTCAGGAGCTTTACACTCAGAAAAACACAATGTCAATATGAGACATGCTGCAGCCCAGAGTTTTGAACAGTTATTGCATCCTACTTTTTTACTAAGCTGAATCAAGTGTTAAATTTTTATTTGCTTTTAATTATTTATATATTCATACCTTCATCGGCTCAGTTTGAATAAAAGTAGGGGGGAAGGGTAGTTACAGTAAAGAAGAAAGAAAGTAACTACACTCACAAAGCGGTTCACTACAAGGGCCCTCAGCCTTTCGCCTCATACGCATGCGAGCGCTGCGATCAGGTGAAGGCCTTCGTCGGACAGCTGTCTGTCTGCAGTCTTTGACAAAGAAAATGAGGGTGGAATCACTTCTGTGTGTAAGATAAGAATTCGGATAAAAATTGCGGAGAAGAATTCCTGAAACGCACTGAATTTGTGTGGGGAGCTTTGGGTGATTGCGCCTCAAAGTTCGAAAAAAGCCACGAAATCTGCCATGACAAACTGTAGGAAGATGCTTTCCATGGAAATGGATTGAAGCCGGTGGAATGCTGACCACTGTGTCTTCGCGTGTGCAAAAAATGGATTGCCCGAAGGGAAACGCATGGACTAGTTTACTCCACACCACGTGATTGTCACCCTTCGTAGGTGTGGGACGCATAGAAACTGTTCGAGAACCTGCGCCAACATAAAGCCTATGTCCACAAGTTCGAGTGACAAAGGAGTACACTGGCTGAGCACAGCGTGGTGAACAACCATCGCGTCAAATTTGACAAGTTCAGCAGTGCAGATATAGAGCTCAATATATAAGAGGCCTTTTGTGGAATTCTCATCTATTCATAAGACAGCCGGTAACTTGATCGGTTTACAGGTACACTGCCGATGGAGTACCTGCCTAAATGGAACTGTGCACATGATGGACATTAGGTGTCAAGCAAGACAGAAAGAAAAACCTGTAAAAAGAATGTGAGCGAGGCGCAAAACGTCAATTTTTGTGTGAAGAATTTTTTTCTCACCGCCTTGACTGGCTCAGTCTCTCGATACCCTCTGTTTCAACTGAAGAACCTTAACTCCGCTGTCACATGAACACTACGGGTAACAACAGCTACACGACAGGCATAACAACCGTGAGTCTCTTAACCATGGTTTTCCAAAACCAGGAGCTTAGGCAGAGTTTGTGTGCTTGTGTGTGTGTTTTTTGTTTTAGGGGAGCACCTCTTCGAGCTTAAGTGGTGGTCGGGAAGGAAAACGGTAATTTCGCGCTATGTACGCTATGATGAAAATAAATTTTTGGGCGGCGGGGAGGGCATGGGTTCGGTGTGCTACTCGGTGGCTACGCCACTTTTTCCGACGGGTCATTCAACAGGAAATCGGGACGAATCCAAACACTTATATTTCAGATTTCGTTGACAGTTCAATCTTTCATGCATAAAAATATTAGGAAGAGGAAGAAGAAGCTTGTGATGGAATATTCATAAACAGGTGTTGCGGTAGAGTGGGCTGAAAAACAACTAAGTTTCTTTTTTAAATGAGTAATTTACGATGCAAGAAATATCCGTACACATTGAACACCGTGGTGTTAACTTCATCGCCGTTGAATCTTGAAAGTTGAATCATAACATAATAACGCACAAATATCACTGCTAAAATACGATATCTTGTGTACGAAATGTGTGCACAACAAAGAGTGAAAGTACATTTATTGAAACTGTTAGATAAAAAAAACTATTTTCGAAAAATGTTTAAATGTGGGATATTTAGTTATACTTGATACAAAACAGTTGCTACAAAGTCGATAAGAATTATGAACTTTGTTATTAAAATAAGTTTTGCGTTTCTTTCTCTGCAACGGCAGCTACATTTTTGGTTATTGAACTTTGAGCCAGCGAGGCGGGATAATTCGCAACATCCTCAAATAAACGCCCGCAAATTTTTACTATATATGTTTGGCAACTGTATAGGGAAACTTATTTTCTATTACTAAATCATAAAACATTTGTTAAATGCGCCATTAGAATGAGCCTTTTTTCTGTGTGGTTTGTGCGCGCTTATGCGCTGGCGTCAACGAGGCAAGCGCCATAAAATTTGGTGGCCGAAACGACACGCCAGAAGTGAGGCAAGAGTGCACCAAAGGTCATCTGGTGTCACAAACGTGTTAATGTAAAATAAAGGGGAAAACCGCAAGTACAGGCCTCCGCGATCTTTTATACTGGCTTGACGCGGAACACCACTTTCGATTTTGACGATCTCCACTGACGCTGCCTTTCAGGCCTTGAAATGGCCGATTTCTGTAAATGTCTTGCAGATTCAGTGATGTTTTCTTTGTGGCTAGCGTGGATCAATACACCTCATATTATATATAATGTCGCATGCTGAAAAGGGCTTCACCATGTGTCGCAGAGCCACAAGCTATAACATGTAACCTTACAAGGAACTCTATAAGTCACCATAACATTGCTAATGGCCCGCTCATTTGTACAGCGAATACTCGGTAAATGAACATAATAAATATATTCCTTCTTTTTGGCTGGGCGTTTTATGTAAAACATAAATTTGAGAAATAAATACATTTTGATTGTGAGTTTCTGTAACAAAGAAACACCGTTGAATTTTCATGATTGTGTGGTAATGGTATAGATAACGCGCGTTACATTCTTTCGACAACGGTAACGCGTTACCTTTTATTTGTTGGTTACGTAGGGTGGTAACGCGTTCCCTTTTTGTTGGAGTAATGACTAACGTGTTTATGTACCTATTTTCTGTAACAGATATAACATACAACATGGCTTTCAACTGATCCTATAAAAATAAGTACCTGCCATATTGAGCTCATCGTGCTAGATTTACACTACACAAGCTTTATATTCGCAGTAGCTCCGCTTTTACTTCTCCGTAATTCTGGATGACATAACTCTGTTAGGTCCATATTCACTGAAGTCTACCGTCAAAAACGTGTGGTTATGTTACTAGAACCAAACGACAACAAAACAAACATTATCGCTACTTTTGTCCAATACAAACTGCTTCATATTACTTACTTGATTAACTGTCGCTTCTTTGTGTTGTCTTATTGGTATTAGTTTATGGTATAAAACGCTACATGCTGGACCAGTTGGGGAAGACTTGGGGAAGTTAAACTTTACTGATTTGCTTACTTTTCTTCTTGAGGATTTCTTTAGGTTTGTCTGTGAGACCTCCAATTAGTCTTTGAACATAGGTTTGACAACAGTTTGCAACGTGTTCATTTATATGTGAAAACAAATATTCATACCTGTTGTAATTTCATTTGCAGCTCCGGCACGACATCTCAAGCGTCGGCAGTTGAGTGCATCGGGTGGCACGCGATCTTTTGGCGGCCAGCCTCACCTCCAAGGTGCGTTTCCGGGAGCCGCCGCAGCCGCCGTCGAAGCAGTTGACGCGTTCCGTGCACGTGACGACGACGCACAGGCAAGTGCCTACATGGCGAGTGGCTCCAATGGCGACACCAAGGCAAGTTTTGCTTTCAAAAGTTTGACATTCAGCACGATCTCGCGGTGACATATTCAACGTGCTATGTCCACTGGTCTTGTAGGGCTGTAATTAAAAGTTCTCTTGGAAAACTGTCTGCCTCGTCGGCTATGCGTGGGCATGACCAGAGAACCACTGGCGCCCGGATATTGTCACGGAGTCGTGACGTGGCCGAAGACAGGAGACTTTATGCTGGCATTTAACTGTTTTTTGGGCAAACCTGTGCCCAGTAAACGGAAAGTTCGATTACAGTAGCGGTCTTGCACAGATAGCAGTGAACGGAGCGTCGGCCGTCGATCAACTACTGACAAGCGGCGAAGCGCGTCGGCATTTATACTCTTGCTGTCGAATGTTCTAGCGTTATCGCTGGCGGTGGCGTAGGTTCCAGAATAATCTGTACAGTTCGCAGAGTAGGCGTGATTGTATCGAAATGATCTACTACAGTCCGGAAGCTTCTCAAAAACTGCAGGTGCGGTTTGCGCTGAAAATTTTGTAGTGTTTTGGGACGATCACAAAGCTCGGGAAATGGAACGTGGCAATATTATTACCGCAGGCAAGCTCAACAGTGAGCTCATTACCGGTAATCTGCGCACGACATGGCACAGCCCATATCTAGTCAATT
The DNA here is from genome assembly GCF_043290135.1 of Rhipicephalus microplus. Lineage (NCBI taxonomy): Eukaryota > Metazoa > Arthropoda > Arachnida > Ixodida > Ixodidae > Rhipicephalus > Rhipicephalus microplus. Next base: position 220,397,732 of record NC_134702.1, read on the forward strand.
TTAGCATTACTGTCAACTTTACCTGGATTCCCGTTTATACTCACAACTACTCACACACATTCCAAAAGAGTTTAGTGTATACACCATTTCAATATTTATTAATTGTAGGTGTGAGTTACGTAGGAAGTTGCCTTGACCTTCGCCCCTCCCCCACCAACTCTTCCAGGGAATTTCTTGATGATTATACCCTATTCTGTCATCTTTTCTAAGAGACAGTACCTTACTGATTCGAAAGCACTCAGGAATAGCTTTCTAAGATACTGTCCAATGACATTAAGAAGAGCACCTATTACATGAGATTTTGATGTTAAAGAGCATTGACGTCACGGTTGATGAAGCTCATTCTAGGCTACCAGACACGTGAGTCAACTCATTCAACTCAGTCAGACTCAGATTCAACTGTGAGTCTCAGTGAGTCTGCATTCGTAATGTTTAGTGAGGTTGAGTCCAAGTCAGTTCGGTTGAAGAAATTTTCGAGAGTGTGAGTCTGGGTGAGTCCGGTTCAGAAAAATATTTGAGTCTGAGTCCAAGTGATATCAAAGCTCAAAATCTATCATGAGCCAGTCTGATAGAGCTCCACAAGTTTTTCCGAACTGTGGTGGCACCTAAATTACACACATTAAAAGAAGGCATTGAAAGAAAACAGCTTCGGAACACTCATTATTAAGATCCTTGCAGAGTCGGTGGTCGTCGCGGTATATGGACAAATGCGGTACCGAGCTAGAAGGCAGGAAGAGGGCATACTTCTTGTGCCGCATAAACGATCACGACCAATTCAAGAGTTAAAGTTGAACATTACGAAGACGATGTTCTGCATATTCAGATTGTTGTTTTTTTTCGTGGTGGGGGCTGAACTATTCCTTCGGTTAGCTGCTTATCAGTTCTTTTTTCGAATACATTGGAGTAGCCGAAATGGGTGGCACATTTAGCGTGACACGAGACATTGAAGTCATTACCACTGATAGACGGTCCTATTAATGTACTTACATGACCTTCCAGCAAAACGAATGTAAGCCACCAGTAATAAATTATAGTACAGGAATTGTGTACTTACGCCGCACCGGCACCTTATACTTCTCCTGGGAGTTACTGCTAACCGATTTCACTTTTCGTCAATGAAATGCCAAAGCGCTCACCTATACCTACAATTTGCTGCTCATTACTCGGTGTGTGTATTTTTTGCACAATATTAACTTTGAAGTAAGCGATTTTTGCGTATAAAAGGAAACAAGTTGATTTGTTGTAGCTCTAGTGGTCTTGCTTATTTCTGAGTGGTCTGTCATGCCGTTTTTCACTCGTATGTCTACCTGAATTTCAAAGCTCGAGCATTGACTAAATACACAGATTGTACTGTGCTGGCTCCTGTCTGACTTTGTCTCCTTTACGCTTTTCAGGATCAGTACCGCTGTGGCGCCGTCTTCTACAAGTTCTGCACGAGACCTCGCCGAGAGTTCTTCTTCAGCCATGCTGCCAACGCCTGCGTCCCGGTAGGCTCCAACCCAGCTGTTCAGCTGTGCAACCGCGGTGCCAACCGATACGCGTCTCTTGAAGACTGCTCCTTTGATTGCGTGCGAACTCCCCGCCCTAGCAGCAGGTGCTTCAGGACAGACCTCTTCACCACGTGCAGCAGGTGAGAACCATTAGCAAGCACGATCACTCCCGATGCACTGGCCGAGTGTTCTTCGAGTGCTTGGGCTTTGCCTCTCCCAACAGGACCATGGTGGGGCCATAGGAGCACTCCTCTAGCCTAGCCATGACTGGACAATGTAACAAATTAAGTGTGCGGTAGTAAAGTGATTTTTTTCAGCGTGTACTAACTGGGCTTATCTTCCGAGACCCAAAAACACGGTTCATCACCGAGTCTCTTAGAATATTCACTCCGGCTAAGAGCCCGAGCCCGCGGACAGCCCGAGATGTTCGTTTTTCTCGGGCACTTCTTGGGCAGCCCCGAAGCTCCACCCACCTATGGACTGCTGCAGCAAACGCGTTTCTATCTATCTATCTATCTATCTATCTATCTATCTATCTATCTATCTATCTATCTATCTATCTATCTATCTATCTATCTATCTATCTATCTATCTATCTATCTATCTATCTATCTATCTATCTATCTATCTATCTATCTATCTATCTATCTATCTATCTATCTATCTATCTATCTATCTATCTATCTATCTATCTATCTATCTATCTATCTATCTATCTATCTATCTATCTATCTATTTATCTATCTATGTATCTATCTATCTATCTATCTATCTATCTGTCCATCCATCCATCCATCCACTTATGACTTCTAGTTCTCCTGGCAGTTTAGATAATTGTGTCGATACTAAAACTGGTGTGGCAAAACACGACTGTATGACGAGCATAAATGAATTGTCATAACATAAAAATTTGGCAGATACCATGAACAGTGCGAATAAATGGTATGCGAAGCACGAATGAGGAAGGCTGATATGTCACTTTAATATCAGCTCGACGTAACGAGGCGGACGTAAATTATGCCGTAGATCTTTTCCTCGTAACGATTATCATGTTTGCTGCAGCCATTTGTGTTCGTCCTCCGTTCACGTCCCGTAATGCATAATTTGGTATATGTAAAATCAGTGCAAGCACTTTATGGGTGTAGCATGTAGTCATGATTTACATGACATGCATATCACGATTATAATTTTTGGACGTGTCATTTATCTCGTAGCCTACCAACGTCATTAATACAAGCTTTTGCCTATCTGAAGCTAGTGAGACGGCTGTGAGCCTGCTAAGGGTGGTCATGTTTTTCATGACACGCATGTTATGATTATCTTCTCTGTACGTGTCATTTACCTTCGTCGTCCATTCAAGTCCCGTAAAATAACGCTAGTGAAACAGCCGCAAGCGCATCATGAGTGTGGCTTGTCATGTTTTTACATCGCACATATATCATGGTTATCCTATTTTCGCTAGTCATACAACTTACTTATCTATTCACGTCGCGTAACTTCTACATTCGTACAACTTCGTCATCTATTCACGTCACGTAACTTCTACATTCGTTTATTTGAAGCTATAGAAACGGCTGTGAACGCATCATGAGCGTAGCATGTCATTTTCTTCTACATGACACGCATGTCATAATTATCATTGATTGATATGTGGAGTATAACGTCCCAAAACCACCATATGGTTAACAGAGAAGACGTAGTGAAAGGCTCCGGTTACTTGACCACCTGGGGTTCTCTAACGTACACCCGAATTTCGGTATTTATACTATTATCGAAACAAAACGGCCAGGAGAGCTAGAAGCCGTGGTTGGTTAGATAGATAGATAGATAGATAGATAAATAGATAGATAGATAGATAGATAGATAGATAGATAGATAGATAGATAGATAGATAGGTAGATAGATAGATAGATAGATAGATAGATAGATAGATAGATAGATAGATAGATAGATAGATAGCAAAACGAGCAAAGCGAGCTGCCGGTACCGAAGTCTGTGCTCGGTTAGCCGCGGTGAAACGCGAACGCCCAGCCGAAGATACGCAAATGTGTGCTCGATACGCCACTGTGAAGCTTCAAGAGCGAGCTGAGAACGGTGAAGTCCGTGTTCGAGACGCGGCGGAGAAACGTCAACGGCGAGTGAATCGGCACGAGGCCGAGTACAAGCGTCAACGGCGAAAAGCTCGTTCCGCTGGCGCCCGCGCTCTTGATCGCGCCAAACAAGCGGTGGTGCGTGCTCGGCAGTTCACGCAGTCGAACGCCCGTTTCAAGCGTGACTTCGAAGGCCATGGCTTTGGTCAAAGCTGCAAGGTTTGCGTTCGGTTCTGGCTCCACAATGTTTTGAGCGTGATAGGGAATATCAAGAAAGACTCGAGTCTAGGGTTCCTCGGTGCGCACACCCATCTCCGCTGCTTAGGATGATGGACACAACCGTGTCGTCTCCTATGGAGCCCGCAATTATGAAGCCCTCTCCGCAAGCCGCCTATGGCCACGACGGCCAGCGAACGAGTGTTGCGCGGCTGCATAAAGAGTTTGTATTTTATCATGTTGTTTGAGTACCACACGTTTTGACGCAACAAAGTTTCTTCATCTGGAGTGTGAAGGTCCTAAATTTATTCATTTTTAAAGTGACATTAGCAGCTGGAGTGGCTCGCAGCAGAAAATATCGTAAACGCAAGTCGCGTTAACACCTTAGATTGGCGTCTTTTTGTACTAGTCGCTCACTATTTATATAGGTTAAAGATGTGAAATACGCGCACCTAAATCACATCATCTTTCGATGCGTCTGCGTGTTGTGTGCATTCCACAAAAGTCTAAAAACAGTTGGCCATTTGCCAGATGGCTGAAACAAAAAGAATAAAAAATATGTACTATGGGGAGAAAAGAGAAAAAACCACAGCATACACACGGAGTGAATGTTGATGTGTAGGGCGTGCTTCCGTCCATGCTTCTGTCCGTGTGTCTCTTCATGCTTCCGTTCATCCGTACGTGCATTCATACGTCCGTCCGTCCAGCATATCTACGGAGCACAACATAGCATGTTCGAACGAACGCTTCGTTCCACTCATCATCATTCATGATGAGTGGGGCGAAGCGTACTTCCGTCCATCTGTTCTTGCTTCTGTCCGTCCGTGCATCTGTCTGTCTGTCGCTCACACTAGCGCGACATGCTGAGTGAGTCATTCAGCTAGGTGGTTATGAACTGGTCTCACACATCCATGAACAAACCCAAGGCTTTAGAAGCTTCGCCTCTAAACCGCGATTGCTTACCATATTTGCGTATATTGTTTTTGAATCGTTCAATGGCTACCTCATTTACAGACCACACCCTGCAACGCCCTATATACTGTACGCTGTTTTCATCTCTTATATTTTACTGCAAACATCAGATTGGCGAAAAGTTGTTGAAAATTTATGATACTATTTGGTGATCTACAGGTGCTTTTTATAATATAAATCATGGCTCGCACGCAGACATGGACTGTCGAACCAGGTTTAGCGTGCTTTCTATAGGGATATATGGTAAATTGGCAATTTTAAAGCGTTCATTGATATGGTTATAATGAAGCGAGCACATGGCTTTACAACATTGAGCAAGCAAATTGCATTTATTATACGCCATTTTGAATGCCGCAGATTAATTTGGACGATAAATGCATTATTCTTTAAAAAACAAGCGTTATAACTCACCGCAAGTTAATCACAGTGCATGTCTTGCTCCCACTTCCACTAGTTTTCGTTGTTTCGGGCAGGCACACGTGAATGCGCAGCTTTACTTGTGCATAACTTGATATGAACATTTTTTTTCCAGAGCAGTCTTCTATTGCTGGCATGCCTGCACGCTGCACTTCGCACTTTTGATTGAATATTCAGTTGCAGTTTTGAGAGGGGACATCAGGGTAAACAGGTTGTCTGCTCAAATTGTGATTCCGTTCAAGTCCTCTTCACAAGATATGAGCGAGCTCCCAACCTCAACGCTCGGATAGCACAAGTTCTTGCCATCCTGAACATACACCTTCAGTGCAGTTAACTATACGTGTTTATGGCTCGCCGAGTCCTTCATTGCAGCTCTGCACTGCCCACAGTCCGTATTCCTTAAGATTCCTTACACAAGAAATCCGCCTATATGGAGCAAAATGCTGCGTTCTATTGAAGTCCACGCTTCAATGAAAAGATTTTCCCCCATCATCAATTCACTCTTCAGCACCTCCACAACACTCTATTTTCTATTGGCAAATCATATCAACCAGGTACTGTGAGTCATCACTTTCATAACTCTAGAGTTCGCCGGCATGTGCAAAAACTGCCTGACGCATACACGCTTTAAAGCTGATTTCAAGCTGTAGGCGTTAGGAGCGGGCACACAGACGGACTGACGCGCGGACAAACACAGGGAAGGACAAATGAATGGACGCACAGACGCACGAACGGATGCATGGACGAACGGACGGACTGACGCATGGAAGGATGGAAGCACGGACGCACGTAAGCACGAACGAACTCCTGGACGCTTCGCCCCACTTGTCATCATTCACTCCGGGGATAGTCTATGACACCGTTTCAATTGACATGCAATGCAACTGGCTACTGCGACTACGATGACTACGACACGTGGCATACGACCCATGGCGTAGAGGACTTTGCCCCTAAAAGATATAGTTAAAGGTGCCAGCAGCAAAAAGCACACAACGTAGGTGCGCATCTTCGCGCAATTGCAGCTTGTGTACAAGAAGCCATTCAGAACAACGCATTTTGTGTGATGCAAAACGAACGAGTTAAATACGCAAGTACACAGCATACAAATGAACGTGTATTGCAACTGTTGCACTGGTTATCGCAATTAAGCCCGACCAGAATCAAATTTCTCAACAGTGATTGGCGCCGTTCTGCATGCAGCTGGTGTAAGAGAGTCAATCACATCAAGCTTTATGGCGATTGAAAGGAATCGTGTGACAGCGCTTGAAGTTATAACTCTGGAAATGCTGAAAAGGCATAAATTACGCTGCACAAACACGAACGGTTCGTGGGTTGTCACTTTTCGCGCTTGATCTTTACAAGTCACAAGAGTCACCTTTTCAAATCCTTCGGAAATCTGAACATCCTGTAGCCATTTCGCGAGTGCTTTGTGCACTGTGGCACGCAACACCCAGGCATTTTGCTCGAGAAAACGCTGTGCACGTGTCTCTCTCAACCAGCCGCGACGAGATGGGGGGAGCCGAATGACGGCCGTCGACCGGAAGGTGGCACTCGCCCCTTCAAGGAGTGGTTCCACCCTCCAAGGGGGCGCACGCATCGAGGAACCATACTCGAATTGTTCGAACGGGCTTCGGATTTTTGGAACAAGTTTGGAAGAGGGGGCCCAGACAATGGGAACAGTGACACCTTGATCGCCGTCTGTGACGACAACCCTCGTCGGCGTCGTCTTTTACACCCTTGGGTTCACCGACAACGGAGTCTTTGTAGTGACTGCGTACTTCCCGCCCATCCTCGCTCGTGATACCGTTGCCGCGTAGCTCGACACGGCTATGGAAAATGTGTGTGTGTATACGCACGCTCCTAAGTATCTGGCCCCGTCGTCATGGTGGTTGATTTTAATGTGGGCTTGAGAAAGAAGAGCGGCTAGTTGTTGGTGAAGTACCTTCGGACAATGTATTCTATGCAGTGTGCCTCCGCCTAGTCAGGTAAGTGTCCGACTATTTTTCACGGAAGTCGCATTCATCACGCCTTTACGAGAAACTGTGACGTGCGCATGCTTCTGAAAGACCTTTTCACTGTACACTTTAGCGACCACAATGCTCAGACTATTGCTGTGAGGCACAACACAAACAGGTGCTGATGAATGTGAAAAATACATAGCTAGGCTACAAATATTTATCTCATCATATAGTTTACGCCACTAAAATTAATGCGTGATGCACGCTCGGCGCAAAAAATGCATTTGCATTCGCATTTCCTCAAGATTCCCCTCGAGGAGGGGGCGGGGGGGCATTTTAAATATCTCTAAATATCTATCTATCCTTCTAAATATCTATCTATATCCAGCCTACGACTTTTAGCACTCCTGGCCATTTCAATAATGGTATCAATACCAAACTTGGTATGACATAACATGACTGTATGAAGAACACATTTGACTTGTCAAAACAGCAAAATCATGATGTGTATGTCATGAATGTCATTATTTACATTTATTGGTCCTCCAGCTCTTGTGGTGGTTTCGTTCTCATGGCATGTTGCAAAACTGGTATGGTTGGGCATGATTGCATGGCGAACACAAGCGACAGACCCTAACAGGAAAATTATGACATGCGTGTCATGTAAAAACATGACTACATGGCATGCTCATGATGCCCTTGCAGCCGTTTCACTAGCGTCACGTATACCAAATTCGGTATTGTGGTGCGTGAATGAATGACGAGTATACGTGACTGGTGCAAACATATTAGACATCACAGGCGTGTTATGTAACAACATGATAACATGCCATGCTCATGATAAGCTGGTGGCCGTTTGACTAGTTTCACTTGAACCAAATTTGGTATTATGGCACGTGAATGGATGACGAAAGTATAATACGGATGCAAACTTGATAAACGTGAGATGCGTATCATGTAACAACATGAATACATGCCACGCTCATGATGCGCTTCCGGCCGTTTCGCTAGCTTCACATATGCGATATTTGGTATTATGTGACGCCAATGAATGACGAAGGTATGTGACTGGTGTAAACATAATAATCATGAGATCCGTGTCATGTGAGAACTTGACTACATGCCACAGTCAAGGCACCCATACGTTTCGACATGACGCGGTGCACGTGCTCACGGGCGTTTATTTTGTCGCGTCACGCTGGCGTTGCCACGTAAGACGCTGGTCCTGCCATATACTCGCACGCGTGCAATCCGCTGCGTTGCTTTCACGCATGCTCGTTTCAGCGCGTCCGGCGTTCCTCCGTCTTGAAGAGAGGGAGACGCAGTGTTGTCTGGGTAACGCATCGGCATAAAATAATGTTATACTCTAAGGCATCGGTATGAAATGGAGCATGCCGCGTTTCGCGCCGGTTGCTGTGGGGCCACGCCGACGGACCGTGCTCGCGCCTGGCGTCAGATTATAGAGTGCTCGCGTTTTGCTAATATAGCGTCGTTGTGCCCAGTGTGCGCGTGCGTCAATGCTACATCGGGGTATATTGGGCCCTTCATGATGCGCTCACGGCCATTTTGCTAGCTCAGCGTATACCACATTTTGTATTACGTGACGTCAATGAATGATGAAATATATGACTGTTGCAAACATGATGATCCTGACACGCGTGCCATGATTGATTGATATGTGGGGTTTAACGTCCCAAAACCACCATATGATTATGAGAGACGCCGTAGTGGAGGGCTCCGGAAATTTCGACCACCTGGGGTTCTTTAACGTGCACCCAAATCTGAGCACACGGGCCTACAACATTTCCGCCTCCATCGGAAATGCAGCCGCCGCAGCCGGAATTTGAACCCGCGACCTGCGGACGCGTGCCATGTAAGAACATTACATCATACCACGCTCATAGCGTGCTCGTGGCCGTTTCGCTAGCTCCACATATACGAAATTCGATATCACGTGACGTGAATAGATGACGAAGGTAAACAACGAGTCTAAACTTGATAATCATGACACGGAAGTCATGTATGGCATCATTTACTTCCACCTCGTAACGTTGTGCTGATTTTAAAGTGACATATTAACATTTCTCTTCATGCTTCGCATATCATCTATTCCCACTGTACGTAGGTTCTGGCAATTTTTTAACGCGAGTGTAGTTCTTAGTCGGGCTACGTCAGGCGTCCATCGGGATCCGTCGACTATCGTCTCCTATAGCAACTAAAGTCCCTAAAGAAAACTAAACTGGCGCCACCCGCACCCCTTCTCCTCTACCTCTTCTCCCAGCAACCGCATCAGCGCCTCTAGAGCGTCCACCAGGAAACTACAAACGCGAAAGCACGCGCCCACACTGGATGCACTAGATGCTTGGGCTGCCCGGACACTTCTTCGCCGTGTGTTCATTGAGCGGCCGTGCCTCGGGTATGCTGAAAGGGTACGCCGGTGGTATCTGTTCGCGAGCGCGTGCTCACGAAAGTAGACAAACAATATGGTGTTTTCGATACGTTCAAAAAAGCTATTTCTTCATGCTGCAGATTCTTAGCCCCGCCCAGTTTACACGGACAGCAGTGGCGTTGCCATCGAGAGCGTCAGCCTGAGCGCGTCTGCATGCAAACGGTGGGCTAGCGCGTTAAGTATTGCATGCTTGCGGTGATGTTTTTTGCCACTGCATGTAGCTTGCTTATATACGCGTCAGATCATCGTAATCAACGTTACTTTTTATATTTTTTCTTTCTCAATTACTCTTTTGGTGCACCGCCTTGAGCCGCAGCGCCGAAATGAGCACTAACGGGAAGATGAGCACACGCCTCTCTTTACGACCAGGAACCACGCAACCTCTCAACTAGCGTCATTCACGTGATAATACGTGACATGGGGCCGTCCGTGCTATGCACGCGAGGGTAGAGTAGCCTGCACAGTGACACGGATGGCACTACATTAGAGTTTTTAGGGGCGAAGCTCCTTATAACGGCACCCGTTCGTCCCCCGTAGTATGTAACAAGTATAACATTTTGACCTCCAAGGTGCTGCCGGTGAGAGACTTCTGTGCATTGTTGAACAATAAAAAATAGTGCTCAATGTACATGTCAATGGCTGCTGATGGGGAATGAGAGACAGGAGCATTCGGCTTTTAGTTAACGCGCAGGCTGCGATCACCATTAGCAGCCATTGGCATGTACATTGAGCACTATCTGACAAGAAAGGGTTGCTACGTTATACTCGCTGGGTGTAACCTCCTTAGCTTTAGAAAGGTTTAGCGAGCGTTGAGCCGCAGTGCCATGAATACAATGAACTTGTATATACCATGAATTAGCTCGAGGTGGTTAAAAATGGGAAATAGATACGAAGCGCAAGCCGTAAGAAAGTAAAAGCCGAATTCTCCGCCTCTCATTTCCCATTAGCGGCCATTGGCATGTACATTGAGCACTATCTGACTGAAAAAGTTTGCTACGTCAAACTCGCTGGTCGTAACCTCCTTGGTTTTCGAAAGGTTTAGCGAGCGTTCGGCCGCAGTGCAATGAATACAGAGAACACGTATATACCATGAACTCGAGGTGGTTAAAGGTGGGAAGTGGACCCGAAGCGCAAGCCGTAAGAAAGTGTGCGTGTGCCACCTCTCGTTTAGTCCTCGGGATGTCCGCTGGATGGCGGTGCTTCTATATGGGGAATATATGATGAAAAGATGCGAGATGGTGGTACTTAGAGTGTTGAATAGATGGACGAACGGACACATAGACAGATGCATGGATGAACGCATGAACGGACACAGGGGCGGCTGCATGGGCGAACACAGGGACGGACGCACGAACAGACGCACGCACGGATGGGCTGATGGACGCATGGATGGTCACACTGACGGACGCATGGATGGACGGAAGCAAGAACGATTGGACGGACGAATTCTTCGCCCCACTCTCCATCATTCACTCCGTGGATATGCTGCCATTTTTTATATGCGGAGCATCTAATACTCTAGGCTTGTAGTGCGGCGCCGTCCGCAAGCTTCCCCCTCCTTCTTCCACCATCTGTGCATCTCTTCCTCCTCTACACACCGCGCGCGCTTCAATCCTCCACCATCTGTGCACCCTTCCTCCTCTACACACCGCGTGCGCTTCTCCTCTTCACGAACATTCGCTAGCTGCATAATGTAGCACGCATGCGCCGTCACGCTTCGAGAACATCGGCAGCTGACGCGCGCGCATGCGCCGTCGCGCTTTGAGAACATCGGCAGCTGACGCGCGCGCATGCGCCGTTGCGCTTCTCCCCCTTCTCAAACATTCGACAGCTGACAGTGCATGCGCCGTCGCGCTGTATATATACTCAAGGTCAGTGCTCGCTCGCTCAGTTGTCGCTCGTCGGTTGGTTTGTACGATGCATCGACGTCCGAGGTCGCAATGATCGACGTCCCTTCGACCAGCGCCGGCCAAAGTGGCATCTAAAAGCCATCGTGCTCAAAGTTCGTCGCAATAAATAAACACCGCCCTTTCGCATACGTGTCGTACGTGTTCACTCATTTAACACCCCTCCTACAACCACGTTAACCAATTTAGCCAGCGACCCAAGTAAGTCGCAATTTAACACCCCATTTCACAACCACGTTAACCAATTTAGCCATCGACCCAAGTAAGTCGCACTTTAACACCCCGTTAACCAACTATATGCTCCACATCCTCCTCAGTGTTCCCCCGAGGGAAGCTGCGGGCAATTTTTTTTCAGGGACTTTAATAGCAACAGTAGTGGGGGCGCGCGTCTTTTGGGATCAGCATCTGTCAGCAACGTCTGCGGGTGCACGCACATACCCTCGCCCCTGGCCACCAGGCCCCCACTTGCTTGACTTGAACGTGACTTGCTACCACTTCATTGAAACGCGTTTGTAGGATTTCTGCTGCCAGCGTTTGTGTAGCGTCTGTGTTTACAAGTCGCTGAACTTATGGCCATGAGCTACAAAGACAGGTGCAATGCTTCGCCGCTCTTTCTCTAGCCGTATTTAGTATCACTTCATAAATTCTAACCGCTGCGCTACGCAGACCATTGCCCCGGCTGTAAAACTCACCCAAGACCTTCCATGTCTCAATCAAGTGCACTGCGAACATATTTCCTCCCTTACCTGCTTTTCTTCAACCTTTACGTAACGAGGAGCTGTGGGATGATGCTCTCCGCGATGGACCTCCCGAGGTTCTCCAAGCCGTAATACAGCGGGCCTGACTCGTCGCTGGAGTCAGTGCTAGGGACCCCGGACCAGGGGTTTCTCTCAAGCCCTCCTTCTCTATGCCTTTGTGAATAAAGACGTTTCTCTCTCTCTTTTCTAGCCGTTCGCTCTCTCTCCTCCCGGCGCCCCACTTTCTCGTCCGCTCGCGACTTACTCTCGACTGTTCATTGGCTGGGCGCCTCTCAAGACATCTGGAAATGTGTGCTCGAGACGCCGCTGTGAAACGCAAATGCAGAACCAAGAACGCTGTTTGTTTTGTTCACTACATAGTATTTTAAATGCGAGGCATTTCTTAGCGAACTTCGGTGACCTTGAGCGTATCTATCTATCTATCTATCTATCTATCTATCTATCTATCTATCTATCTATCTATCTATCTATCTATCTATCTATCTATCTATCTATCTATCTATCTATCTATCTATCTATCTATCTATCTATCTATCTATCTATCTATCTATCTATCTATCTATCTATCTATCTATCTATCTATCTATCTATCTATCTTACTATCTATCTATCTATCTATCTATCTATCTATCTATCTATCTATCTATCTATCTATCTTATCTATCTATCCATCTATCTATTTATCTATCTGTCTGTCTATCCGCCTACGACCTTTAGCCCTCCTGGCTATTTCGATAATGGTATCGATACCAAACATGGTATGGCATAATACGACTGTATAACGAGCATATTTGACGAGTCATAACATGAAAATCACGACATGCATGTCATGAATGTCCTGATTTACATTTCATGGTCCTGCAGCTGTTGCGGTGGTTCCGTTCACATGGCATGCTGCAAACCTAGTATGGTATGACATGATTGCGTGGCGAACAGAAGCGACTGACCCTAGCATGAAAATCACGACATGCGTGTCATGGAACAACATGACTACATGCCTTGCTCATGATGCGCTCGTGGCCGTTTCGCAAGCGTCACATATACCAAGTTTGGTATTACGGGACGTTAATGGATGAAAAAAGTATGTGACTGGTGCAAACATAGTAATCATGAGATGCGTGTCATGTAACAACATGACTTCATACGATGCTCACGATGTGCTGGCAGCGGTTTCGCTAGCTTCACTTATACCAAATTTGGTATTGCGGGACGTCAATGGCTGACGAAGCTATGATACCGGTGCGAAGATGACAAACATGAGATGCGTGTCGTGTAAGAACATGACCACATGCCATGCTCATGGTGTGCTCACGGCCGTTTTGTTAGGTTCTCATGAATGAAATTCGGTATAACTGGACGCGAATAGTTGGTGAAGGTATGTGGCTGGTGCAAACAAGATAATCTTGAGATGCATGTCACGTAAAAACATGATTTTATGCTACGCTCATGATACGTTCGCAGCCGTTTCGCAAGATTCACATGCACCAAACTTGGTATTACGCAATGCGAACGGACGACATAAACAAATGACACATTCAAACATGATAATCACGACATGCCTGCCATGTAACAACATGACTACATGCCACACTGATGACGTGCTCGCGTCTGTTTCTCTAGCTTCACATATGCCAAATATTGTATTACGTGACGCCATGGATGACGAAGGTATGTGACAGGTGGAAACATGATAATCATGAGATGCGTGTTATGTGAGAACATGACTACATGCCACAGTCAAGGCGCCGGAACATTTAGACGTGACGCAGTGCACGTGCTCACCAGCGTTCATTTCGTCGCGCCATGCCGGCGTTGCCACGCCAGGCGCCGGTCCTGCCATATACTCACAGGCGCGCGCCGCGTTGCTTTGCTTTGACGCGTGCGCGTTTTAGCACGTCTGGCGCCCCTCAGTCACAAAAAGATGGAGACGCAGTGTTGTCTGGGTAACGCATCGGTGCGAAATACAGCATGTAGCATTTCGCGCTGGTTGCGATCGGGCCGCGCCGACGGACGCTGGTCGCGCTTGGCGTCAGTCTATAGAGTGCTCGCGTTTTGCTAACGTATAGCGTCGCTGTGCCCAGCGTGCATGCGCGTGAACGCTACAGTGGAGCATATTGGGCCCTTCATGATGCCCTCACGGCCATTTCGCTAGCTCCACATATAACAAATTTGGTGTTACGTGATGTCAATGGATGACGAAATATTTGGCTGGTGCAAGCACGATAATCCCGATGCGCGTGTCATGTAAGAACATGACAACATACCAGGCTCATAGCGAGCTCGTGGCCGTTTCGCTAGCTTTACATATACGAAATTTAGTGTCACGTGACGTGAATAGACGACGAAGGCAACCGACACATTCAAACATGATAATCATGACACAGAAGTCATGTACGGCATCATTTACTTCCACCTCGTAACGTTGTGCTTCAACAACAATCAACATTTCTCATTCGTGCTTCGCATATCATTGATTCCCACTGTACGTGGGATCTGTCAATTTTTTTTAATTGTGCACGCCACCTACTACAGCAGAAAACGCATACCGTGTTTCTCACGATAGATAAACGCCACGTGCGGCGAAGCGAACTGCGCTGTTGACTGCACGGGGTAAGAAAAAGAAATCGCAGCATATCCACAGAGTGAATGATGATGAGTAGGGTAAAGCGTCCATTGGTTTCTCCGTGCGTTCGTACACCTTCCTTCCGTTCCTTTCACTCGTTCTTGCTTCCGTTCCTCCATGCGTTTGTGTATCCGTTTATCCGTCCATGGGTCCGTCCGTGCTACCATTCATGCGTCCGTTCATCCGTGCGTCCGCCTACCCGTGCCTCCATCTGTGCGTTCGTTCGTGCGTCAGTCTTTGCGTCCATCCATGCGTGCGTCTGTCCATCCATCCGTCCGTCTGTGTGTCCGTCTGTCTTCCTGTCCATCCATGCGTGCGTCCGTGCGTCTGCGAGAGCATTCGTCCGGTTTGTGCGTCCGTACCCCCGTGCTTTCGTGCGTCCATACATGCGTGCTTACGTACGTGCTACCGTCCACTCATCTGTCTGTCTGTCTGTCTGTCTGTCTGTCTGTCTGTCTGTCTGTCTGTCTGTCTGTCTGTCTGTCTGTCTGCCTGTCTGTCTGTCTGTCTGTCTGTCTGTCTGTCTTTCTGTCTGTCTGTCTGTCTGTCTGTCTGTCTGTCTGTCTGTCTGTCTGTCTGTCTGTCTGTCCGTCTTTCTGTCTGTCTGTCTGTCTGTCTGTCTGTCTGTCTGTCTGTCTGTCTGTCTATCCATCCGTCCATCTAATGAACATTCTAGGTATCGCCATCACCCCGCTGCTGTTGTATAGTGGGTAAGGTACTACTCCGCTGCTCACCCGCAGGTTGAGGGATTTCGATGCAGGCGAAAATGCTGTAGGACTGTGTTCTCAAGTTTATGTCCACAATAAAGGGCCCCAGGAGGTCGAAGTTTCTGGAGCCATCCACTATGGCGTCTCTCATAATCATATATTTATTTTTGGACGTTAAACCTAACATAGCAATCAATCAATTAGGTACCGCCATCTCGCATGTTTTTCATCGTATATTCACCCTATACAAGTACCGCCATCGAGAGGACATTCCAAGGAGTAAACGAGAGGTGGCTACCCGCTACTAATAACGATTCGGGGATGAGAGCTCAAAGCAGGCCGCAACAATGACCCAAGATGGGACCCATAAAGGCAACTACCGAGCGATAGTTTAACGCCGGCGGCAATGAAGGGCCAAATTATAAAAAAAGCTACAAAACACGATGCCACACCCCCAAGATCTACCCGATTCTACGAGGTCACACTCCGAACATTGCAAATACGAAGTTTCACGACAGCCCGGTGTTTCACAAGGTACATCCGACAAAGTACATTGCCCCTAACTGTGACTACTGCCACGAGCCAGCAACGACGAAGCATATCTTCTGGAAATGCTCCGATCACGAACCAAGCCGAGCTGATTTTATGAAAAAAGCCCAACGTACCCAGCCTCAGCTACAGCAAGACATGAAAGGGACTACCAACTGGATACTTGACGACTTACTTATCAGAGCCAGGCTGAACGCGTGGTGTGCTGCCTTACGCGCGATCGCCATTCCCTGCCCAGTTGTAACAAGCTGACCAGTTGGAGGCCCCCGAGCCTTTTTTTTCATGGTGCTGAAGCAAACAAGCGAGAGCACATTGTAAAAGTCCAATAAAGGTTTCAATTATTCAATCAATCTGTCATTCAATCAATCAACCTACTTCTGCTACTACTACTACATACAGCATGAAGGCATGACCCACGGCATAAGGAGCTCGGCCTCTAAAACAACATAATCCTTTTAACGCTGGTTTCTCACTTGCAAAACGCCTATATGGACGCTATACAATGCATTCGCATTTACCGGCGATTCCCTTCGAGGAGGTGGGGGCATTTTTTAAGTGTGAATACACTTTATAAGCGACCCCAAACCATCCACCACCATCGGCGGCGTCCGCAGTCTTCTCTCCATCTTTAAAAGAAAGAGGACTTGGCGGGCCGCAGCGCGACGCTCTACCGAATAAGCCACGGACGCGACGCTGATATCGGTGTCAGTAACGCTCCTTATATCTTTAACGCCGCTGCGCGCGTCCCCCTCCCCCTTCGCTCGCTCCTCCGCTCTTCTCGCTCTCTGCAGCTGCGCGCGCACCCCTCTCTCTCGCGCGCCCGCCTTCTCTCTCAGTCTCCCGTCGAGAGCGGGTCGTGCGATGGATGTCCCGGAGGCAACGCTACCATCAACAACGAATGCAGTACAACCGAATGCCAGCACTGCACCCGTAGTTGGAGGTGACGGTACCGCGGTGGTTTCGCCGACGTTGGAAGACAAGGCGGCGCTGCGAAGGGCTCGTGAGACCGAACGTAAGCGGGCGAAGCGTGCAGCGGATGGCGAACTGCGTGCTCGCGAGGCCGAGTGCAAGCGGGCGAAGCGTGCAGCGGATGCCGAACTTCGCGCTCGCGAGGCCGAGGACAAGCGGGCGAAGCGTGCAGAGGTTGCCGAACTTCGCGCTCGTGAGGCCGAGGACAAGCGGGCGAAGCGTGCAGAGGTTGCCGAACTTCGCGCTCGCGAGGCCGAGGACAAGCGGGCGAAGCGTGCAGCGCATGGTGAACTGCGTGCTCGCGAGGCCGAGATGAGGCGTCAGCATCGAGCCGCGAACGCGGCCCAAGAAGTGGAACGACAACGCAAGCGTCAGGCGGAGAAGGGCGATGAAGGCTGGCGTCAAGACGCCGCTCGCAATCGTCAACAGCGAGTGGACGTTCCCGAAGCCGTTCGAGCCAGTGAACGTGCCGCGCGGGAGAGGGCGCGTTTCTAACGTCCACGTTAAAGTCACCCACCACCACAATCGGAACCGAAGGAAGCGCGCGCGCACAGACTCACTCTCCATCGCCGCATCCATCCGCTCCAAGACGTCATCTCTCGAGAGGTTCGGGGCCAGGTAGACGGTCACAACCAGGACGGCATCGCCGGAGTAGGCACTGGTGTAGACGGAGGCGTACGGCGAGTCGTCTCTGAGTGGCGAAATACACACGGCATGCGAGAGGACGTTGGCGTAGACGTGTCCAACCAAGCACACGCTGCAATACTTAAACTGAATAAAAGACACAAGATGAAGGTAGTACAGGCTTACGCGCCTACATCCAGCCATGATGACGCTTCAGTTCAAAGCTTCTATGAAGACGTGGAATCGGCAATGAGTAAGGTAAAAACACAGTATACTATAGTGATGGGCGACTTTAATGCAAAGGTAGGGAAGAAGCAGGCTGGGGACCAGGCAGTAGGAGATTATGGCATCGGTACTAGAAACGCCAGAGGAGAGCTACTAGTAGAATTCGCAGAACGCAATAATTCACGAATTTTGAATACCTTCTACCGAAAACGAGAAAACCGCAAGTGGACATGGAGGAGCCCTAATGGCGAAATAAGAACGAAATAGACTTTATAATGAGTGCACACCCTGGAATCGTGCAGGATGTGGAAGTGATTGGCAAGGTACGATGCAGTGACCATAGAATGGTACGGTCTCGAATTCGCCTAGACTTGAAGAAGGAACGACAGAAACTGATACGCAAGAAGCCAATCAATCAGCTAGCACTGAGAGGGAATGTACAGGAATTCAGAGTGTCGCTGCAGAACAGGTACTCGGCTCTTAGTGAGGAAACCAACCTTAGCGTAGATACAATGAATGATAATCTGACGAGTATCATTACGGAGTGTGCAGTGGAAGTTGGAGGCAGGGTAGTTAGACAGGACACTGGTAAGCTTTCCCAGGAAACGAAGAACCTAATTAAGAAGCGTCAAATCATGAAAGTGTCAAGTACAACAGACAAAATAGAACTGGCAGAGCTGTCGAAGTTGATTAATAGACGTAAGGTATGCGATGTAAGAAGGTATAACATGGAGAGGATTGAACACGCTCTGAAAAACAGAGGAAGTGTCAAAGCATTGAAGAGGAAACTTGGGATAGGCAAATATCGGATGTATGCACTAAGGGACAAAGAAGGCAAAATAACTACCAATATGGATAGGATAGTTAAAATAGCGGAGGAGTTTTACAGAGATCTGTACAGTAGCCGAGACAAGCACGACCTTAATACTATAAGAACTAGCAGTAACCCTGATTACACCCCACCAGTAATGATAGAAGAAGTCAGAAAAGCTTTGGAGAGCATGCAAAGGGGCAAAGCTGCTGGTGACGGTCAGGTAACATCAGATCTGCTAAAAGACGGAGGACAGATTGTGTTAGAAAAACTAGCCACCCTGTTTACGAGGTGTCTCTTGACGGGAAGAGTACCAGAGTCTTGGAAGAACGCTAACATCATCTTAATACATAAGAAAGGAGATGACAAGGACTTGAAGAATTACAGGCCGATCAGCTTGCTCTCTGTAGTATACAAGCTATTTACAAAGGTAATTACTAACAGAGTAAAGAAAACATTAGAATTCAATCAACCAAAGGAACAAGCAGAATTTCGAACAGGCTACTCAACAATTGACCACATTCATACTATCAATCAGGTAATAGAGAAATGCTCAGAGTATAACCAACCACTATACATAGCCTTCATAGATTACGAGAAGGCGTTTGATTCAGTAGAAATATCAGCCGTCATGCAAACACTGCGGAATCAGGGCGTAGATGAAGTATACATAAACATTCTGGAAGAAATCTACAGGGGATCAACTGCTGCCATAGTCCTTCATAAAGAAAGCAACAGAATACCAATCAAGAAGGGTGTAAGGCAGGGGGACACAATTTCTCCAATGCTATTTACCGCGTGCTTACAGGAGGTTTTCAGAAGCCTAGAATGGGAACTGTTAGGGATAAGAGTCAATGGAGAATACCTTAGTAACCTGCGCTTCGCCGATGACATTGCATTGCTGAGTAACTCGGGGGACGAATTGCAACTCATGATTACGGAGTTAGACAAGGAGAGCAGAAAGGTTGGTCTTGAGATCAATCTGCAGAAAACAAAAGTAATGTACAACAACCTCGGCAAGGAGCAGCGCTTCAAGATAAATAATAATGCACTTGAAGTTGTAAAAGACTATGTCTACTTAGGGCAGGTAATAACCGCAGAGCCGAACCACGAGATAGAAGTAACTAGAAGAATAAGAATGGGGTGGAGCACATTCGGCAAGCACTCTCAAGTTATGACAGGTAGATTGCTACTATCCCTCAAGAGGAAGGTATATAACAGCTGTATCTTGCCGGTACTTAGCTACGGAGCAGAAACCTGGAGACTTACAAAGAGGGTTCAGCTTAAATTGAGGACGACGCAGCGAGCAATGGAAAGAAAAATGGTAGGTGTAACCTTAAGAGACAAGAAGAGAGCAGAGTGGATTAGGGAACAAACGGGGGTTAAGGATATCATAGCTGAAATCAAGAAGAAGAAATGGACATGGGCAGGGCATGTAGCGCGTAGACAGGATAACCGCTGGTCATTAAGGGTAACTGACTGGATTCCCAGAGAAGGGAAGCGGGTTAGGGGGAGACAGAAGGTGAGGTGGGCAGATGAGATTAAGAAGTTTGCGGGTATAAATTGGCAGCAGCAAGCACAGGACCGGGTTAACTGGCGGAACATGGGAGAGGCCTTTGTCCTGCAGTGGACGTAGTCAGGCTGATGATGATGATGATGATGAACTGTGGCGACGCCAGCAAGGTCGTAGAAGGCCGCGGTATACCCCGAACAAGGATTAGACTACAAGACGCACCCGCTGAGAGCTTAGTGGTTGACCGTTCCCACGGAGAAAAGCGTGGGAAACGCTCTGGTGGCCAAGCCGTATGACAACAACCCGACAGGTTGTCACTCTCGCTAGTTGCGGGCCCTCTCCCAATTAAAAAGGGGTGGGGTCAAAATATTTTTGGGGCGGAGTTTCCCATCAATTAAACGCGCATGATTGGACCCAGGTAGAGGTCTCTTGTCCCCAAGGAAGAGAGCGAGGAGACATGAGAGGGATTTAAGCGCAGGATTTTGCCCTGCTAGGCAGACTAGTCGCTGACCAACATGGTGTAGAAACAGATCAACAAGCATCTCTTCTAGAAGTTTTTAGTGTGGCTCTGTATCGGCTGGCCACCTAAACTTAGCCGTTCATCTAGTTGTGACGCGATATTAACGTCTGCAACGTAGACATCGGGACTTCGCCTCGAGTTAGCTCAACCTGCTCGAAGTCACCTGGAAGCACTAGCCTCCCGGAGCCACCAGCGTTGTAACACCGCTGACATCGCAGTCTTGCCAGAACTCTCTTCGACTTCTCGCTTCCGATCGTCGGGGACGCAACGCTGCCGGTCATCACACGTATGCCTCCACCTGTTTATATCTTCGAACTTTCTACTCCGTAGTTCTATTGTTAGTTTGTGTAGCTTGTAATAGTTCTCTCTCGTAAGCTGATTTATTGTTTCTGTTATATATTTCTTTAGTTGTATCAAGTGTCGATGTGTTTTGTTAGTTGTATTGAAGTGTTGTATTAGATCCCGTGTGCTGCAATATCACTAGAGTAAAGTTGTTTTGTTTTCTCACGTCTCTGATCTCTTCACTGTCTCTGCTTGCGTACGGAACGAACCGACCTGCTGTCATTCCCGTCGCCGACTTCGCGCTGGCGACGCTAGAGTGGCAGCTTGTAACAATCAGTAATAAAACTCCCAAGCATTTCCCCGAGGGTGAACATGGTCAAGTGCGAATGCACGGGGTGATGCTATGAGGGGGAGTAAAGTTAAAATTCGCCCCGCCGCGGTGGTCTAGTGGCTAAGGTACTCGGCTGCTGACCCGCAGGTCGCGGGTTCAAATCCCGGCTGCGGCGGCTGCATTTCCGATGGAGGCGGAAATGTCGAGGCCCGTGTGCTCAGATTTGGGTGCACGTTAAAGAACCCCAGGTGGTCAAAATTTCCGGAGCCCTCCATTACGGCGTCTCTCATAATCATATGGTGGTTTTGGGACGTTAAACCCCACAAATCAATCAATAAAGTTAAAATTCGTTGGCATTCGCCAGTGAGTTAACGTAAACTCCTCCGTGTGATCAAATTGCGATTCCCAGGAACCATTACACCATAAAGGCACCATAGTGTGAATAATAAATATAATAGTGCGAATTAATAAATACCCCTCATTGCATCACCCCGTGCATTCGCACTTAACCATGTTCACTCTAGGGGAAATGCTTGGGAGTTTTTTTTCCTCGCGTCGTCATCTTTACGAAGCAGGAGTTCGGCGCTCGGTTGCCGTAACTAGCGCACTGAGTGCGTTAGTTTCGACGCACTTGGCTGGTTATACCGCACTCGATGCGTTATTTTTGGTTATTTTGGCGCCGCTGTCTGGAAATTTGACGACGAATATTTGAAAGCAATCGTGATATGTTCAATTTTTGAAAACTATGCTCACAATATTTTGGGACTTAGAACAACTTTGCCTTAAGAACAACCACCTTAAAATGATAATTATTATAATTAAGAAGTTGTTATTAAATTTACATTTCTGAGTGATCTATTTGGTGGCGAAATTTTCCGCCTTGACCGGGAAACAGACTGTGAAGACTTCAAGTGCTTACCTATTATAGCTTTTTAGAGAAAGTCTGCATTGCTTAAAAAACGCCCTGCATATATACGAATAGGATTATTTTGTTATCCATGTGAAACATTCAACATCTTATTAAAAACTTCAACCATCCAGCCCTTTACAAATATTTCAGTTTCATGTAACTCCACTCACTAGCGCCATGACATGTATTATGATGCTCCTTAAGTTTCCGCGATAATATTCACAGTATCTTTCTGAAAGGGGACAAGCGAGCGCGCCGCAAGTAGCCTCAAACTGCACGTGCGTCACGGTTTGGTTGCGATATGCGTACATAGATGTTGAGGGCGTTGTTATTTCTTTTGTTGCCTGCAGCCCTTCTAGGAGTTTCTTTTTTTTAGCACATCATGTTGTTGCAAGTGCAATAGTCCTAAGCTGTGATAGCAATAGTTTTTGTCGAAAACGATCCTTGTTCATTGAAACATTCCAACAAAAGATAGACACCAAAAAGAAAGCGTAAAATAAAGACAAACAAGTTTTCAGAAGGAAAAGAACTAGTATGTTCATACTGTAGCACAGCGCCACTCACCATCTGCGGCGAGAGGCCATTTGCCGCGTGCTTTTGTCTTTCTCTTTCCTAAAGGTCATGGGTGTACCTTCAGTGTATTCAAAGGAGCGGCTATCATGCACAAGCATGCTATGAGATTGCTTCGAAAATTCCTATTACATGATTGCGTCACCTTACAACGTCAGCGAAAACCGTTTATTTTCCCTTCGAGACTTACCAGGTTAATGCATGATAGCGTATGTGTTTTGAAGCTAATTTATTGATTGATATGTGGGGTTTAACGTCCCAAAACCACTATATCATTATGAGAGACGCCGTAGTGGAGGGCTCCGGAAATTTCGACCACCTGGGGCTCTTTAACGTGCACCCAAATCTGAGCACACGGGCCTACAGCATTTCCACCTCCATCGGGAATGCAGCCGCCGCAGCCGGGATTTGAACCCGGGCCCTGCGGGCCAGCAGCCGAGTACCTTAGCCACTAGGTCACCGCGGCGGGGCTGTTTTGAAGCTAAATTTGAGCATTTAGTTGGGTTGCTTTCCGACCTCTTCCAGTAGAAACATTTCAATTTCCTTTCATTGCCCTTTTACACACAGTGACGACATCGTGAACGGAAGCACCACGTGGTTCTTCGACGGCAGCGGCTGCCACGTGTGGAACTTTCCTTCAGGCCAGTGCCCTTCGTTTGACGCCGACTTGTTCACCAGTCTTGCCCAGTGCCGCACCAGGTGCCTACCTCCCGAGGGCTTGAAAACTAAGTCCGTGGTTACCGAGCCTGTTGACAGAGCTGTTCCTGCAAATTCATATACGTGCAGCGTTCCGAGACCGAGCATTTGCACCGGCCGGCAGCTTCGATTTCCCGTCTTCTTCCAACGCGCCGTGGGCCCAGAGTACCGCCACGAATGCCTGTCGGCTGGGCTGGTTGCAGACACGGACCACCGGTGCCTCACCGGCCGCAACAAGTTCCGCACGCAACGCGATTGCGAAAACGCCTGCGTTCGCAGCTTGGAAGTGAACAAGCCCGCGGCGTTGGCATTACTCGAGTGAATAAAAAATTGCGGTGCACTCGGAGAGCCACGGACAGTAGTCACTTGAACTAATACTGTTACTTAGCTCTGTAAATCATATAAGTATTCCCTTTCAGCATCTCATATACATATTTCGAATAGATATGTTTAATTTCACCATCTAGCATTTTTGATCTTACTTAGGGTTATTGTCATCGATTACTTCATACAGTAAGAATACTGGCTACTTCTCGTAATACTGGCAACTTCTCGTCTGGTGAAATTCTTTCAATCACTATAAACCCATGCGTATCCTACCTAGAGCGAAAATACTTCTTAAAAGTGCTGCATACCCACCTAATATACAAGAAAAATGTTTAGTAGACACGTTAATTATGAAAACGATGTTTTAACTGTGATGTGATGCACTGGAGCCAGCTTACTGAGAAAATATCTCATAGCAAAATATTATTCGAGGTCAACAGTTTTTTGCCTTGTTACCTAGCACTAGCCATAAACTACGTCTTCGCCCTCTTTATGCGATTTTTCGTCATTTGAAATACATTTCGTTTATGTTTTGTTTTGTATCAAACATTTAGTTATGCTCGTGTCGACATAATACACACAGAGAGAGAAAATAATGGTGTATGAGTGCACCCGAGTTTCAATTGAAAATGTAACAGTTCAGTTTTTGTACGCTCTTTTGGTCAACGTCGTTAATGAAGCACTGATGAAGGCGCACTTTTGTGGTAAAAAATAACACTTTATTCAGCTAATAAAGAAGAAAATGTAGAGAATGCTTTTTTGCGCGCTTTCTATGAACACCCACATCCACCACAGTGCTCTAGTTTTTAGTGATCGACTGCTGACTTACAGCTTGTGGTATGGAATCCCGGCCATGGCGATCACATGTTTCATGGAGGCGAAACAATGCTCTTGGTTGATGTACTTAGGTTTAGGTGCACGTTAAAGAACCCCACTAAGGTGGCCGAACTTTCCAGAACACCCACTACGGCATATCTCTACATGTCATGGTTTTGAGATGTTCTACCCCATCATACTATTATTACGAGCTCTCAATACCATAAAAAAATAAAACTCCGCCAGATGCAACGAACTACAAAGGACGGCGTAATAGAGTGCCGTAGCGAGCTGGAACAATGTGAGTGTCAGCCTCCAGGGGCTTCCATTGTTATTCAACGGCATACCGCAATACGACAGAACTTTACCAGTTAATCTGCTTCTTTGAAAGATAAATTTCATGATGCATCAAGCTTATTTCATGATATATTTGCTGTTATAGAGGACAATTAGGGAATGACGTCCACCCTCACACAAAATATTTAGAAATATTTAAAAAGTATTGCTCATTGTTCACAGATTGCAGTAAAAAGTAGTAGCTTGTCAATTGAAAAATCATTGAGCTTATCGTTGACACCCATTGAAAATTATCCACTGAGACGTTATCAAAATTGGTTGTTATAGAAGTGGCTGCATGGTAATGAAGTTGTTATTTAATATATACTGAGCATTAGGATTTTCTGTAGCAGCCCTGTTTAGCTACAGTTGAAGCAGCATTGAGATTCGCTGATGTGTTGATTGAAAGTACAAATACAGTACGCCTATTTTTGCTGAATATTTGTAGACAGACAAATTTGTTATCCTACATCAATACGCACAATGCCTACTGAGGCCCCTGCACTGAGGCACAGGTATTAGTAGGCATTGTCTGAAATGTCTCATATAGAACATTTTCATTGTCTGCTGAGCAATGTGCTTACAATACATATTACAACGTCCTGTTGTATCCTTGGGGTTCCCATACTCGTCAGGTAACTTAATAAATACTGGTAGGTGCACTATAGTCCACTTTATAAGAGTCCACAGCTGCATGTACAAGCTCGCTGCTATTGTACGCTTCCAGAAAGAACCACTGTAGGCATACACAGTTCGCTTGTTGCATCAAAAACTTTTCATTGCCTGCTCCAATACTTTGTTTTTTTCAAAGGGAGTGTCAAACTGAAAACAGGTAAAATGGCGAGAACAAAAACTAGGACACAGGCATAAAAGTAAATTAACTATCTCATACACGGTAACTTGTAAACTTATTTTTTTTTTGCAAGTTTTGTTACCTTTCGCTTAATTTCACGAGTGGCAGCAAAAACTACAAACACAGGCATGTATCTTTATTACAGCAAGAACATGTGAATAACTTCAGCATCAAAAAACAAATTTTCAATACAATTGACGTTGCCTTTGTTTCGAAATATAGTGGGTGGATCCTGCCTACAAAAAGTGGTTAAAAAGAAATTGTGATGAAAAGTATGACCAAGAGTAGATTGGTTTGAAAAGACAAAAACAAAAGTCACAGCTTTGCCACGAAGGTGAAGCAATGAACGTGATATCACCAAATAGGTAGGTTATGCGGAGAATTTCAAGCGGAGCAAAACATGCTCCGCATTTTTCACGCACAAATGACTCACGTAACATACTTAAAAGTACAGAATAACGCGAATAAGCATCCAAGGTGTTACTTCGCTGTGTCTGAAAAGCACGCCCTTTTCGCAAACGGCGACTGTGCTATGAGTGCATGGACCATTCTGCGCCATGTAACTACAACAGAGCCGTTGCGGTGAAAGCCCTAAGCGTACGATTGTTCCCACCGCGATAACGTCCTCTCTCCGCAGAGCAAAGTATTCGTGGGAGATGAGACCACACGCTGCCGCGTCGTGACGATCTGGCAACTCGCGCTCGTTGCGCCATCTTGCTGGTAATGAGAAAAACATGACAGGAGTTCCCCCCGAGACGCTCGTCACCAGCGGTAAGTGGTAGATACATATAGCTTGCCGTTTGACGTTCAGAAAGGTGCTTCTCGGTGGCTCAGAGGTTAAGACCGCGCATTCAGAATTCATAAGTCCCTCGTTCGATTCCGCGCCCCGGAGTCTTTTTTGAATTATTTTTCTTTCTTGCGTTTACATTTATATAGATGCGTATATATATACGGTGAGTGACAGTGAAGTCGACGCAGACGACCTAATCCAGCCAAGAGTTTCCATATGATGGCTATTGCGAAATAAAAAAGAAAAAGTCTTCATCACATCGTACGGCTGCTACAATTGCTACAGTTGAATCTAACTTGCCACTGTTGAACAGGCTGATCGACGCGTGAATAACTTTTTTTCGAGCACATTTTGAGAAATGTAAGCTTTACAAAAAATGATATTGACATACCTTAAAAACAATAAGATAATTTTCAAGGCGTACGTGAAAATATTTCATTGGCCATCTACGATTGTGGCACAAATACAGACGCATAAATTCTTGTAACGAAACAAAATTTGGCATTAACCCTCAGAAGTTCAGAACTTTACTATACCCGGTGATAACTTATGTTTACTTTGGTTGCGTATTCGTGTTGCTCTAAGAGCAGCACTGCAAATCACGGTTGATTATATTTTGGGTTTTCTTGCATCGTTAACGCGTTTAGTGTAATATGTACTAAAAAATGAGCAACTATTTAGACGATTCATTGTACATGTTGTGTAATATTGCGAGTAAATTTTTCTTGGCGCACAAAAGACCGTCTTCACAGTCGCTTTGACCTATCACGTCACGATGCCGTGTTTACTTTGGAAAATGGGCACACTTAAAAGGAGGCGCTGGTTACGATACAGCTAGAAAAGGAATGCATTTTGCAATGTCAGCAATAACTGCATTTTCATACGACTTCTTGGAGCTGTTATCTCTTAACAAATTAAACAGCGTTTATTTGTGAAGACAAACTTAGAAACTGTAGCACTGTAGTTTCCACGATGCTGTCAAGAAAACTGTCGCCGAGTGTTGAATAGCGCATCCAGGCTGCGGTTCCATAGAGGTAGTATGCAGAAAGACAAACAGCTTTTGCTGCAACACAGACACTTTCATATCCGCAAATTTGTTGAAGAGGACACAGCTTCCTTAATCTTGTGTGCCGTAATTACGAAGGACAACCAGTTTTCCACTCGCAGAAAAGTAGTGCATGCACTCTATTGTAGGCGTTAAAGGGCCCCCAAACCACCTCCGATAACGTTTTTAGGATTTCAAGTGAACGTGTGCATTCTGTTCAGAATGTCGTTACGATCAATAATGCCAAACACGGCAGTGCTACGAGCCACGGGTGCCCCAATTTTTTCTAAGAAACAACCTATTCTTCGTTCCGGTCCGTTCGACAATATTCATACCATCAAGTGTTGGCCATGACGTCAACCCTCTGTAATGCCCTACGGGCCCTGAGGGTATTCTAATAAATAAATAAATAAATAAACATCTCACTGGCTCGTGATCCACAGCTGTTTGCTCGTTCGCAGGTGCGTGTGCTCCCCTCTCTTCCACCTTGAACGGTGAGGAGGAGCATTCGGCCAGGAGGAGAGACGAGCCGAAGAACGACGGAGAAAGCGAAAACAACGCGGGCCTCTTTTGTATCATCAAAGGCTCACAGCTACGCTGTCATGGCACCATTACTTCTATCATATGTTCGTTGCAAACTTGTGCCCAAAAGAAACCTCAACAATAATCTCAACCTCTAAGTGGTTTTGGGGCTCTTTAATGTTGATAGACATGTGGGGTTTAACGTCCCAAAACCACCATATGATTATGAGAGACGCCGTAGTGAAGGCCTCCGGAAATTTTGACCACCTGGGGTTCTTTAAGCACATACGTAATAAACGTTACAGTTACAATTTTTCTGACGACAGTGTGTACGAACTTGGCGGCGCCTCTGGGGAATTCGTTAATCGGCAGCTTTCAGGCGAACCCTCAGTATCCAGGGCTCCGTTATCAGCTGCAAACTCGCCGCAGTAGCGACACGCGAGGGGTGGGGGGCGGTGCCCAAAAAATTCGCTTTCTTTTCTTTTTACGAACATCAGGAGTGTCTTATCGAAACGCGATGAACTAAATGCGGCGGTCGACTCATGTGACGCTGATGTGGTATTGTTAACTGAAACGTGGCTTACTTCAAAAATTAACAGCAGTGAATTGTTTGATTCTACAAAGCGTTTCAATGTGTATCGTCGTGATAGAGGTGATAGATGCGGCGGTGGTGTACTTGTTGCTGTAGCGGATCATATTTCTTCGTCTTTTGTGCCTGCTGTAACCAATTTAGAGATCATATTTGTTGAAATTTGCACATGTTATAAAAAGATTATCTTGGGTATCTGCTACCGTCCACCGTCCTGCGATCCGAGCTTTGTCAATAGCCTTCACGATGTGGTTAACATAGTTATGGAACGTTTTCCTAATGTACCAGTCCTTTTAGCCGGAGACTTTAACTACCCAAATATATTTTGGTCCAGTGATGTACCTCAGTTAAGTCCGTTCTCTACTGACAGTTATAATTTCTTGAGCTTTTGTTCTGATTTCAACTTTACGCAAATTGTCACCCAACCAACCCGCATTACACCTACTACTTCGAGCGTTTTAGATCTCGTGTTAACCAACGTGCCTGACCTGTTCATGTCTCCACTTTGTTTGCCTCAATTAAGTGATCATTCTTTGCTCCATTTCACTATGGATGTTTGCGTTCCTCACCATGAAAATTATACTAAGCACATTAGAGATTACGCTGCTGCCGATTTTGATGCCATCAATAGAGAACTTTGTTTATTTCTGGACAGCTATCTTGATGAATTCAAGGCTCGTTCCGTTAATTCGAACTGGATTTTGTTCAAAGAAAAAGTAGCATACCTGACTGAAACGTTTGTTCCCCTGAGGCTAGTCACCACCAATAAGCATGCTCCCTGGTATAGCCAATCTTTGAAAAGGTTGGCTAATAAGAAAAAAAGGTTGTTTCGGTCCGCTAAAGTTTCTAGCTCGCAGGCCAGATGGGATTCTTACTACGTTGCTAATGGGGAATATAGGAGGGCCACAAAAGCAGCAAAGGAAACCTACTTTAATAACACACTCCCCAATATGTTAGCCAACAACCCGAGACAATTTTGGAGGGTGGTAAATAAAAAAGATACTCATGAAATAACACTTAAAACTTCGGACGGGGTAACCCATAAAGATGATTGCGCTGTTATTCTCTGTGACACCTTCGCTGTGGCAGTGTCAGGTTTCCTCAACAAAGGTTCAAACCCTGTTTTTCAAGCTAGTGGTTATCTCCCGATGGAAGCAATTCGTTTCGACACAGCAGGTGTACAAAAAATAATAGAAAATCTTAAAGTCTCGTCTTCCGCCGGAATTGACAACATTACTTCCAAGTTTTTAATCAACACTAAAGCCTACAGCGCCATAATCTTAACAAAAATATTTGAGCAATCTCTGGAAGCGGGCTGTCTTCCGGATGATTAGAGTGTGGGAAGAATTATTCCATTCTTTAAGTCAGGTGATAAACTTTGTCCGGAAAATTACAGACCAGTATGAATCACTTCGATACCATGCAAAATAATGGAACACGTTATTTATTCGCAGCTTGTAAAATTTTTAGAGGGCAATTCTTTCTTTACTGATTCGCAGCATGGATTTCGTACAAACTTTTCCTGTGAAACACAACTAATATGTTTTATACATGATTTGCATTCTATTCTCGACAACGGCACACCCATTGACTGTATCTTTTTAGATTTCTCAAAAGTGTTTGACAAAGTACCTCATGATTTACTCATTTTAAAATTACGGAGCCTCAATATAGATGATAACGTCCTCGCGTGGGTGATTGCTTTTCTCAGTAACCGTTCCCAATTTGTAACTGTTAATAACTTTGATTCGCCCAGGGTCCCGGTTGGCTCTGGGGTCCCACAGGGCTCCGTGTTGGGACCATTGCTCTTTCTGGTCTATATAAATGATTTGCCTCTAAACATTACTTCTTCAGTGAGTCTTTTCGCAGATGACTGCGTAATTTATCGGGCAATTAAGGGGCATTCAGACGTTCTACAATTGCAGGCTGATATGGATTGGGTTCAGGAATGGTGTGAGACTTGGGGCATGGCGTTAAACGTTAACAAATGCAAGTACATGCATGTTAACCGACACAGCACTAGTATCAGGTCGTATAATATTAATAATGTTCTTCTCGAAGTAGTAAATTCTTATAAGTATCTAGGTATCCACATAACTTCTACATTGTCTTGGAAGACACACATTGAATATATTGCAGGTAAAGCTAATAGCACGTTGGGTTACCTTCGAAGAAACTTTAATCAGGCACCCGTTTCCTTGAAACTCTTACTCTACAAAGTATTGGTACGTAGCAGATTAGAATATGCAGCATCTGTTTGGGACCCTGGTCATGACTCGCTTATCTATGAATTAGAACGAGTGCAGAATCTGGCAGCGCGTTTCATCCTTTCAAATTACCATCGCACCTCGAGCGTCACATCAATGAAAACTACACTAGCATTACCCCTACTGTCTCTTCGCAGGAAAGTGTCTCGGCTGTGTATATTGCATAAAATTTACTTCACCAATCCGTTACTCAGAAGCAGATTATTGGCCCAACCAACTTACGTTTCCACTCGCATTGATCATCGCCATAAAGTAGGACTTCCTTTAGCGCACACCAAGTGTTTTCATAATTCATTTGTGCCAAAAACATCTGTATGCTGGAATCATCTTCCTTGTGATATTGTTGGTATAAAAGATGCTGCTTTATTTAAAATTGCCGTCACTAATTTTATTTGTACGTAGCCTCAGTTCAACCCTGTAGCAAGCGATGATTGCAATTTTTCTGTTGTTGTATTTTGCTTTGTATGCTGTACATGTATGTATGTAACCACTCCCCTCTGTAATGCCCTCGGGCCTTGAGGGTAACTGAATAAATAAATAAATAAAAATAAATAAATAAATAAACGTGCACCCAAATCTGAGTACACGGGCCTACAACATTTCCGCCTCCATCGGAAATGCAGCCGCCGCAGCCGGGATTTGAATCCGCGACCTGCGGGTCAGCAGCCGAGTACCTTAGCCACTAGACCGCCGCGGCAGGGCAGCCCTTTAATGTATACTTAGCAACACGCTGTATTGCCCACCGCAGTGGTCTAGTGGCTATGGTACCCAGCTGCTGACGCGCAGGTCACGGGATCAAATGCCGGAGGCAGCGGCTGCATTTCCGATGGAGTATAAAATGCTGCAGACCCATGATCTCAGATTTGGGTAGACGTAAAGGACTCCGGGTAGTAAAAATTTCCCTAGCTCTTCACTAGGCTTCTGTCATGATCATATGGCGGTTTTGGGACGTTAAACTCCACATGTAAATCAATAGAAAAAGCTGAAAGGAGCATGCCGCCAATAAGCCAGTATCTTCGAAACTGAACAGAAGTCGTAACACACACTCATATTACGACAGTTCAGTCGTGATGCCACTACACTTACTCGCTCGAGTACTTCTCAGACAGGTCATGCATGGAGCCCATGTACCAACAAAACGGGCATATTTATTTATTATGCGAAGCATCTCTGTGCGCAGTGCAAGAATCTTTTTCATCTATCTATCTATCTATCTATCTATCTATCTATCTATCTATCTATCTATCTATCTATCTATCTATCTATCTATCTATCTATCTATCTATCTATCTATCTATCTATCTATCTATCTATCTATCTATCTATCTATCTATCTATCTATCTATCTATCTATCTATCTATCTATCTATCTATCTATCTATCTATCTATCTATCTATCTATCTATCTGCTGTTTTTCTGTTTCTCTATCTGCCCATCTATCTATCTATCTATCTATCTATCTATCTATCTATCTATCTATCTATCTATCTATCTATCTATCTATCTATCTATCTATCTATCTATCTATCTATCTATCTATCTATCTATCTATCTATCTATCTATCTATCTAGCTAGCTAGCCATCAACGTGTGGATGCTCTCCTTACCACCCCCTTATCTAGGCGTAAAACAAAATTTGTATAAAACGATAAAATTATTCGACAAATACGACTCGCTGGTCATGACATGAACAACGTCAAACTCCGTCCCGTATACGTCGTCAAACACCAAACAGTGCCACATAGGGACGTAGCCAGGGGGCCGCACACTGGAAACGTGCCCCGCCCCCCTCGTAACTGTTTTTTGCCATGGCACAGAGAGCGAAAAATCGCTATTTTAAGGGAGTGCCCCTCCCCAAATAAAGGTGGTGTCCCACCCCCTTCAAATAAATATTTCTGGATACGCGCCTGGTGGCACATACTCGTTGGCGTGTATGTGCCACAGGTGTTTTACACGTGATATATACGAATGAACCGCGAGAACGCACAGGAGTAATTTGAACGTGTAAGCGTTACGGAAAGCTGATATGAGCAGCGTTGACTTGATGAGTGTAAAAAAATGTCTGGGTCCCAGAAGAAATCGAACCCCAGCATGCTGCATGGCAATTAAGTATTCTACTAGATAGCCACGCCAGGTTTCGCAACTGATTTTAAAATAGACCGTGATGCTAATCAAGCGTAAATTTGGAATGCAGTGATTGCATTCAAATTTTCTAACCCTAACACATGTACTACGTTACTGCCGTCAGGTCAGGTTAAATTCAGATGTAGTTGAGCGCAATGCTCTGAATGTGATTCACAGTTTATGTCAACCAAGCAATGACGAAAACAGACATTAGCAATTTTAATTCGAGAGGTTTAAGGAAATAAATGGGGGATCTTTAAGTTGCGCCTGTGAACGGGACAGCAATCTCCTGCCCTTGGTGCGTTCTGAGTTCAAAATGGCGTGTATCAGTGAGGCTTTCGCATACTGATACATTCTGTGTAAGGTCTAGCATTCTTTTCTCCACGTGTGAACTCTTTTCAAGCTTGCTATGCACGCACTACTTGGCCCTAAAGGTGCATTAACATCTGTGCCTTTTGTGGTGATTGGCCTGCTTTAAACCATGAAGTAATTATAACCACATGTTCTGATGTCCAATCACAATGTACGCTCTTGCACCAGGCTCTTTAACTGCAATATTACGAGTAGCATTGCGACGCATCTATACACAACGCCTGCGTTTCTAACGCATGCAATTTATGTGCACTGCATTTCCAAGCAGAGGATGTTACTTTCTCCGTATTCTCAAGCAGACGCATGGCTTTCTGGTAGAATAACCGCTTGCCACCCAAATTACACGGTCGGATCTTCCCTCAGACCCAGAATTTGTTATTATTCATTTTATTTCCATCGTTCTAGATTTTAACGTCACGCACAAGATGATTTTTCACTCACAACCAACGAAGCCGACATGAGAATTTCTGCTAAACGAGGTTTTTCACGCTACCACGTTAAAAAATTAGTGCATTTTCGCGAAGTGAACTACAACCAGTAGGCGATGCTATGGTTACCAGGGGGCATAATGTCTACGTTGACGTCGGCGACTAGTAGAAAGTGCGGGCTGATAAACGGATGGATGGACAGGTGCACGTATGCATGGAAGGTAGGACGCACGCACGCACGCTCGGGTGGACGGACAGATGAATGGACGCACGGACGGATGAATGGATGGACAGACGGACAACGTGGGTTGCATGTATTGTGCTGCCGTATGCAGATAAAGTCAGTCTGGAATGCCAGGTCTCGGAACAGCTTTCCAAGTAGATTGTATATGTCAGTGAAACAGCAATTCAGGCTGCAGTGCTGCATATCCACTCTTATAAACAGTTCACACATACTCCTATCATACAGCTGTCACGTCAGGTTAAGGACAATTTAAGTGAAGAGCCATCCACTCAAGCTTACTTATCTAGCAGTGTCCAGGAACACCATCTCCTCTCTGGCACAAGCGCTGCATATCAGCTTATCACTTCTGGTGTTGCTGATACCCATGTTGCTGTTGGCATTATAACGCAACAGTAAACATGCGTCTCTTCAACAAATTTGTGCGTGTCATTTCGTAACCTTTCACCCAATAAAACAATTGCAAAACAGTAACCTGTAGACGCTGTAGTAACCAGAGACGCTGTAGTGAAGGGCTCCGGAAATTTCGACCACCTGGAGTTCTTTAACGTGCACCCACATCTGAGCACACAAGCCTATAACATTTCCGCCTCCATCGTTACTACAGCCGTCGCAGCCGGGACTCGAGCCCGCGATCTGCGGGTCAGCAGCCGAGTACCTTAGCCACTAGACCACCGCAGCAGGGCCCTGTTTGCTGCCATGACGGTAGAGTTTGTTTACTTTTACGCTGGCTGTCCCAGCGTTCGATTTTGCGATCTTCGGGCAGGTTCGGGTTGTCTCGGGTTCCCACGCACGTGACCGCGACGCTGCTTCTTGTCCAGACCGGAACTTGCTGGCTGACCCTCTGGCTACCTCTGGTAAGCTCAGGCTGCCAGAGAGCTGCCAGAGGCCTGAAAATTGAAGAGCCTCACTGATTGGCAAACAGGTCACATACATCATATCTTTAAAAAAAAACTAGTTATCAAAAAGAACTGCGCGTCATATTTAGCAGAGACCCGCTGGTACATTTTGGTAAAATTGCAGTATCGCAATTGCAGTATCGAAGAGGTCCCCCCGACAGTTTTTACTCTGGAACCTCCTCATGTACTCCACTTGTCTGTTCACTTTATGTATGCTTACCCATCAATAAGCTTCAAACTTCAAACAAAGCGCGTGGCTTCGCAGGAAAATTGAACACCATAGAAACGCATGGTGTCCCATTCTTGCGGGATCCCATGTTCTTCGGGAAGCCAGACTGTTTTTTGTGCGGCAGTGTAACTTCGCCAGACTGTTTAAGTAAGTCTTTGTTGCATAAAACTGGAAGTCATTTTTGATAAGTACGTTGTTTTGTCAGTAGAGTGAAACTTTGGGCTAGTTGGTTTTGCATAATGAAGTACGTACAGCGTGAACTGCAGACGAGGATACTTAAGTATCGTCATCTTCAGTCCACGCTGTACGTACTTCATTGTTTTGTCAAATACTGTTTCTTTCTTTTTCATCTATTAACCATTCAGTTATGGCTGGCGACCACTGTGGTCGACGAGAGATGCAGCTACGTTGAAACTGTTCCTAAATCCTAGTCATGAGCTTCACCCTTTGCGTAACAGCCACTCCAGAGTAACGTACTTGCTACTTGTCCGAAAGTCTACGACTACTGAACATGCCACGAAGTAGGTTATTCACAACTACCTTCATACCTTATATGAATTACGGCATTTGCACAGCGCGATACAGTTAGAGGAGGCTGGTGCATGACAGGCTACGGGCTTGCCCGAATTCTTCGTCCTAAACTGACAAAGAGCCAAGAGAACGCGATCCGCCAGCCGCGAGTGTTAAGTGATATAAATGTGCATATTTTTAGTTGAAGCAAAACCCCATGGCCAAGATACGCTTGTTTTCAATGGGCAAGTAATTTTATTTAGGTATTTTCAACTGCAAAGGCATGTTTGCATTTCGCTGTCACTCGGGCACAGCCGTCACAGTTGGCCGAATAGAATTCGCTGCTTTCATCGATCTGAAAACATGCGTTCATTTATAACTAAAAAACACAATTTAAAACTTGAGAAACATGCCTCAATTTCGACGGATCGTTTCGGTACGTTCATACACGCTTGCGGTGTGCATTTGCTCATGATGGATAATCATTCCAGCAACCTCTTCCATGACACCTTGAAATGCCGCGCTTCGAGAGGCTCGCTCGCTTTTGCCTATTATACATCTTTGGAAGAAATTACCTATAGCAAGTTTCTTCCCAAACACAAATGTATATAGTGAGAAGTAGCACACATTCGAGTGTCTCGGCCAGCAAAACGCGCCTTGACGACAAGCTCGGCTGCACTGTTTGAAATTAGCGCAGTGAATGCAGTGGCAAGGTCGTGCGATGAAAAACGCATTTTCATTGAGTGACTCTGACAGTGGAATGGGTGGAGTCACCTATTTCAAGCTGCCATCGAGTTTGCTGCCGCATTTAGCCCATTAGCCCAAGTGACCCGCCTTGATCGTTGAGTGAGGGAAGCGGCCCTCTTCGCACACGCGCAGTTCCTCTCAATGGCTCTACGTCCGTAATCCTTCTTGCCCTACATTTCATGCGGCGGCGTTCACCTGAGGGTGCACGAGCCCTCGAGAAAAGAAGCACGCGCTTTGACACTATGAAACTCGGATGGCTGCTAACTGTCTAACGTCTTTTGAAAGCGAATGGCAACGAAAACCTCTCAAGAAGGCGATTCACCAAAGCACGACGCAGTTTCTTGCTGCCGTTTGCATCGTCTACTTCCGTATCCCGACAAATTTGCTGTTATGTCGCTTTGGCGCTGGAGGCAGCGCGCGACGTGGTGGCATTTATTCAACGGTGTCTATAGGGAGATATTGTTACGCATGTCATTGCGGCATTAGCGTACGTATACGGCTGTACATGAATAATGTCTACCTCAATAAAAACAAAAAAGGTGCCCTGAATATTGTCACGAGGTTGTGATACACGCAGCACTTGAGAGGAAGCACGCAGGAGTCAGGGCGGTGTCAGGCGAACTGTTTATTGGGCGAACTTGTGCCCAGCAAAACAGGGCCAAACACAACTCACAGCAACAGCGGCGTGAACAGTCGTCGGCCGACGGAAAAAAAAAGACCCCCAGTGGCGTACTCCGCCGGCTTTTTATACACGCGTCGTAACGCGTCCCAGAGTGGCATACAAGATAAACGCGGCCTGCGTTGCGCTTAACAGAAAGTGATAGCGGCTTCCTTCGTAAACCAAAAGAACCGCACGTGTCAGTCTTTTATACACGCGTCATAACGCGTTCCAGAGTGGCATACAAGATAAACGCGGCCTGCGTTGCCCTTAACAGAAAGTGATAGCGGCTTTCTTCGTAAACCAAAAGAACCGCACGTGTCACATCCCCCCTCTGAAAAAGCATCGTCCCGATGCTAAAGACAGAACATAAGAGAGAGTACATGCAATAAATTACATTAACAATGCGTCACAGCTAATCAGCGCGCGTAATAAGGCTTAAGTCGCACCACGTGTACGACTTCGAGTCGTGCGCGGCGTCGTTGGGATGACGTTAAGCTATCGGGCACGACCTCATAGTCCAGATCACCACGACGTCGGACTACCTTGTAGGGTCCAAAGTAGCGTCGCAGGAGCTTCTCAGACAATCCCCGTCGTCGTATCGGCGTCCAGACCCAGACAAGGTCGCCGGGTTGGTATTCGGTGTGGTGTCGTCGAAGGTTGTAGTGGCGCCTGCCGACCGTCTGTTGGCTCTTGATATGCAGGCGGGCTAGCTGTCGAGCTTCTTCAGCGCGATCCAGGTAGCTGGCGACGTCGAGGTCTTCTTCGTCGGTGCCGACCGGTAGCATGGCGTCAAGCGTCGTTGTTGGGCTCCGTCCGTAGACGAGCTTGTATGGAGCAAACTGCGTCGTTTCCTGCACGGCCGTGTTGTACGCGAAGGTTACATACGGGAGTATGACGTCCCACGTCTTGTGCTCGACGTCCACGTACATGGCCAGCATGTTGGCGATGGTCTTATTTAGACGCTCGGTGAGGCCATTCGTCTGTGGGTGGTACGCGGTGGTTCGGCGGTGGCTTGTCTGACTGTACCTCAAGATCGCTTGCGTTAGGTCAGCCGTAAAGGCCGTACCTCTGTCGGTGATGAGGACCTCGGGGGCTCCGTGGCGGAGGACGATGTTCTCAATGAAGAACTTGGCGACCTCGGCGGCAGTGCCCTTGGGCAAGGCCCTTGTTTCGGCATAGCGGGTGAGGTAGTCAGTCGCTACGACAATCCATTTGTTGCCAGAAGTTGACGTCGGGAACGGCCCCAGTAAGTCCATGCCGATTTGTTGGAATGGCCGTTGAGGTGGTTCGACGGGTTGCAGAAGTCCGGCTGGCCTAGTTGTCGGCGTCTTGCGTCGCTGACAGTCTCTGCTAGTTTTTACGTAGTGGGCGACGTCGGCAGTGAGGCGAGGCCAATAGTACTTATCTTGTATTCGTGACAGTGTGCGGGAAACACCAAGATGTCCGGCTGTCGGGTCGTCGTGTAATGCTTGCAGAACCTCTGGACGTAACGCTTAAGGTACCACGAGGAGGTGGTCGGCGCGGAGCGGCGAGAAGTTCTTCTTCAGGAGGACGTTGTTTCGCAGGAAAAACGAAGCCAGTCCTCGGCGGAATGCTTTCGGCACGTCGGCGGTCTTGCCTTGCAGGTAGTCCATGAGGATCTTGAGCTCTGGGTCAGCTCGTTGGCGTTCCGCGAAGTCGTCGGTACTTATGGGTCCCAGGAAAGAGTCGTCGTCCTGGTCATCCTGGGGCGGCGGATCGACAGGGGCGCGAGACAAGCAGTCGGCGTCGGAGTGCTTTCGTCCGCTTTTGTAGACGACGGTGATGTCAAATTCTTGTAGTCTGAGACTCCACCGTGCGAGGCGCTCTGATGGATCCTTCAAGTTAGCTAGCCAACACAAGGCGTGGCGGTCACTCACGACTTTGAAAGGCCTGCCGTACAGGTAGGGGTGGAACTTTGATG
Source organism: Rhipicephalus microplus (assembly GCF_043290135.1). Classification (NCBI taxonomy): domain Eukaryota; kingdom Metazoa; phylum Arthropoda; class Arachnida; order Ixodida; family Ixodidae; genus Rhipicephalus; species Rhipicephalus microplus. Next base: position 220,437,018 of record NC_134702.1, read on the forward strand.
TAGCCCAGATGATGGCAAGGCAATCCTTTTCTGTCGTGGAATAATTGGCTTCTGCCTTCGAAAGTGACCAGCTAGCGTAACTGATGACCCTTTCAAGTCCGTCGGTCCTCTGCACGATCACGGCGCCGAGCCCTGTGCTGCTTGCGTCCGTGTGAATTTCGGTGTCAGCTTCTTCGTCGAAGTGCGCCAGTATTGGCGGCGTTTGCAGGCGTCGCTTTAATTCTTGAAATGCCTCGACTTGCGGCGTTTCCCATTTGAAGTCGACGTCGGCCTTCGTGAGGTACGTCAGTGGCTCGGCGATCCGCGAAAAGTTCTTCACGAAGCGCCTGTAATAAGCGCAGAGGCCAAGAAATTGGCGTACTGCTTTCTTGTCGGTGGGTGCAGGAAAGTCGGCGATCGCAGCTGTTTTCTGTGGATCAGGGAGCACTCCCGACTTGCTGATAACGTGGCCTAGGAACAATAGTTCCTCGTAGGCGAAGCGGCACTTTTCTGGCTTCAGGGTAAGTCCCGAGGCTTTGATTACCCGAAGAACAGCTTCAAGGCGCCGGAGGTGCTCGTCAAAGTTGGAAGAAAATACGACTACGTCGTCCAAGTAGACGAGGCAAGTCTGCCACTTCAAGCCTGCGAGTACTGTGTCCATAACCCGTTGGAACGTCGCAGGCGCCGAGCAAAGACCAAAGGGCATGACCTTAAACTCGAATAGGCCGTCTGGTGTTATGAAGGCAGTCTTCTCTCGGTCTCTCTCGTCTACTTTGAATTGCCAGTAGCCGGTTTTGAGATCCATCGACGAAAAATACTTGGCGTTGTAGAGTCTGTCCAGAGCATCGTCTATCCGTGGGAGGGGATACACGTCTTTCTTCGTGATCTTGTTCAGGCGACGATAATCGAGGCAAAAACGTAGGGTTCCGTCCTTCTTCTTCACCAACACCACGGGTGATGCCCACGGACTCGTAGACGGCTGAATGATGTCGTCACGCAGCATTTCGTCGACTTGTTGCTTGATGGCCTCGCGTTCCCGTGCAGAAACTTGGTAGGGGCTCTGACGGAGCGGACGGGCATATTCATCGGTTATGACGCGATGTTTCGCGAGAGGGGTCTAACGAAGCCTCGACGACGACGAGAAGCAGTCCTTGTATTGGTGGAGTAAGGCTTTGAGCTCCTTTTGTTGCTGCCTGGAAAGGCTTTGATTGACGTCGAAGGCAGGCGCGGACACTGCTGTCGACGTTGTGGCTCCCTGAGAATCGGTGACGGCGAAGGCATTGCTCGCTTCCACAAATTCGCTTAGATGTGCTACCGTCGTGCCCCTATTCAAGTGCCTATACTCGTTGCTGAAGTTCGTCACCATTACCTTGGCTTCGCCGTTATGAAGCTTGGCTATGCCTCTTGCGACGCACATCTGACGGTTTAGGAGCAGGTGCTGGTCGCCTTCGATGACACCTTGTAAGTTGGTAGACGCTTTGGTGCCGACGGAAATGATGACGCTCGACAGTGGCGGGATGGTTACCTGCTCTTCTGTCACATTCAAGGCATTGTGAGCGACGTTGCAGTCTGACGCCGTTGCACTATCCGTGGACAGCGTGATTGACCTGGATCTTAGGTCGATGACTGCGCCTTGCTGGTCCAGGAAATCCATGCCTAAAATGACGTCTCGCGAGCATTGCTGCAGGACCAGAAAATTCACAGAATACGTCTGGCTGTGAATCGTGACTCTTGCCGTGCAGGTTCCAGTCGGTGTTATAAGGTAGCCCCCTGCTGTTCGGATATCCAGTCCTTCTCATGCAGTCTTTACCTTCCTGAGCTTAGCGGCGAAGAGACCACTGATGATAGAGTAGTCGGCGCCGGTATCGACTAGGGCGGTGACGCTGTGGCCGTCGATGATCACGTCGAGGTCGGTGGTTCGTCGTCTGGCGTTCCGGTTAGGTCGGGGCGTCGGATCACGGCTGCGTCGGCTTGGTCCGGTGCTGCTATGTCGC